>NC_056728.1:269132452-269172452 GCF_019279795.1 Protopterus annectens
GATTGGTCCTTTGAGGGGAGTGAGGGGTAATGTTTGCACTCAAGATGCCAGCCAGTATATTGGCAGTATTTTTTGGCTCAGTCTGGGAGGTTCCATTGTCTAGTATTTCAGAACAAATCTTGCTATTGCCATGGAGATTCTTAACATAACTGTATGAGACCTTGTGGTTGTCTTCACTATGTGCTCCAATTCTGTTCTCACAGCTAACCTTGTAGTATTCGATGAGGGATCTCAACCTTCAATTGAGGCTGATAAGTGTTAATTTCCAGTCTTGGGACTTCATGTTATTCCATATCAGTTCCCTCCTTCTGTTGTACAGTGTCTGTATGACATGGGACCACCAGATCAGCTTCCTTTTATTGCAGGTGAGGATCCTGGTTGTAGTGGGTATGGCAGTACCCACGCATTTGTGTACATGTTCATAGTGCATTGTTGTTTGATTCAGCTGTCATGCACCTTGTCTCCATTTGCATGGCTGCTGTGAGGTTAGCCACCTCTGTTGATATGACGCCATATTCAGCATTGGAATGGCTTTTCATGGTGGTTATCTGTGCAGGGGGGCATGGGAGGGCCATAGATTCCCAAAGCTGATTAATTTCATTCAGATATAACAAGGGGGAGTTGTATATTGGTGTCGAGCAACAGTTGCCCATGCTAGGAAGGACCAGATCAATGTAATGGGCATGTGCATTAGTACATGAGTAGCTTTCCCAGTTAATAGTGAGGTCATTGAAGTCAACCAGTATGTGAGTTTTAGGTTGGACAATATCAGCCTCCAGGTTGTTTAGGGACATGGAGTGTGAGTGTTGGGACATGTTTGGGGACCTATTGCAGGCTACGACCTGAACCACTGTCCTACCCAATGTTAGCTATGCCTGCAGGATCTGTAATGCCTAAGTTGGTCAACACTCTGGAGGTGCATGCGTCCTTAATGAATATGGAAACATCACCCACCTTTGGAGCTTCAGTAACAGTTTTGCAGCCAAGAGATGTGGAATGGGTAATAGGCTGATGGTGCAGGGGTGCTTCTTGCTGCCTTTAACCAGGTTTCTGTTACAGCACAGATGTCATAGTTCCCCATTTTAAGGAATACATCCAGTGAATGGATTTTCTGAAGTAGATGTCCACTGTGCAGCAGCATGACCCTCAGATTGCATGTGTTTGTAGCTGTCATATATTTCTGTATATATATTTCTGTATACATATACGTATATTTATATATATATATATATATATATATATATATATATATGGATCTACCTGAGATGGTCGACAAGCCATTTGATTGACACTCATTTGATCGACAATTCAATTGGTCGACAGGCAGATTTGCCCCCCTCCCCAATGTTGTGCGACCCTGGAGTTGATATATATAGTTAGGGGGTGTGTGTGGGGGGCGAAGCCCCCCCACATAAAACTGCTTGTCGACCAAATGAGTGTCGATCATATGGCCTGTCGACCATGTGATAGGGATCCATATATATATATATATATATATATATATATATATATATGTATCTATGCATATTTGTGGATATCTCTTTCTCTCTCTCTCTCTCTATATATATATATATATATATATATATATATATATATATCCACATATATGTTGGCAAGGAGCTCCTCCATTACTGTAAGTGGGGCCTCTCTGGTCCCCCCCCCCACCAGTAGCAGAACAGTCCCTCAACACCACAGCAGCCCATTGCCGTGCACGCCGAATCTGATCAGTTGCTCTGTGCCTGACCTGTTTGTATGTGTGGCCATGGTTCCCCAAGGTGTTCACTTTCTGTGTGAGGTCGTCCCAGAGGGCTGTCCTCTCCTGCTGGTGTTGGCAGCCCTGACTGAAGAGGATGTGGTAGTGTTCCCGGATGGCCTCAGTTATGCCTGCTGTCTCCTGGACATCATAAGCTGGAAGCCTCTGCATCACATCTGAAAGACATAAACAGGGACAAACACACCACAGGACATCAGACATTGTCCATAGTTCTTTACAGAGACAGCTCACTAGTAATGAGTATCAGTATCCACAACATTACATCAAATACTCCAGTACCTAGCAGAATTGTATGGACATGCATAGCATTATGTGTAAATAGGCAGTTTGCACCTGATTAATGGTGAGGGTAGGGGTGCATGTGGTGTGCATATACTTCTATACTGATGTTGAGCCGGGGGGTGATGTTTGTCCTAAACATGTCTGAAGCTGGTCGTCTGTAGCTATGGTGTGTGTGTATGTGGTGTGGCTGACCTCCATTACAGGGTGGGTTGGATAGTTGATTGTGAGACCACAGACATATGTGGGAATGGCTTTCTGATTGCCCTCAGTGGATGTGTCACATTAATGCGCCTGTGACCTACTATGCTCAGACACAGGTTGACATGCTGTCCAAATGGTGACTGCTCCTACACACATGGTGGTGGAATGAAGAAGTACAGGGGAGTATACAGAGAAAGGTGTTGGCAAAGGAGTAGTGGGATAGACAGACAGATGTAGAGCGTAGATATGAGTATAAAGAGATGGGATGCGTGGCAAAGAGAGTGTTGCACATGGCTATGGATGTGGAGTCTGACATACAGATGTGGAGTCTGGGGTTGTATGTAATATTGGACAGCACAGACGGTGTATAGGGCCTGTAGCTATTGGCCAGACAGAGCCACATAGCTAGGGAGGATGTGCAGCACAAAAGGGTGATAAAGGAATATGGGTGAAACATGCAAGCTAGGAGTGTATTTACAACATATGGAAACATCACTTTGATGGCCTATTCTATGAGGAAAATGGGGGAGGGAGGGTAGGTTGGCTGAGGTGGGTATGGTTAATCAGGAGGTGCAACAGATTATCAGGAAGAATGTAAGGATAGCTATGAGGGGGTTTAACAGTGGAAAGGCTGTTGTTCTAGGTGACATACATGTGGATGCCTGGAGTTGTTTCTGAGACATGTCAGTGATATTTTTAACTGGATTGTTTACTGTAATCTTGGAAAGTGAGAGGATGTGTAAGATGTTGGTGAATATGTATGGGTACTGCTTATCTGAACAAGGGTGCTCTGCAGAGCTGTAGTAACAAGTGAGGGATAACACTGATTGATTACAGGGTGAGGTAATGGTAAAGGGTGGTGGCAGCTAGGTTGAGAACATGGTGATGATTGATGATTTGCAGTATGGTTTCATGCCAGGTAAGAGCATTACAGATGCAAATGTTGATCCACAAGTGTTGATGGAGCTCTGCACTGAGGCTGAGATGCAGCTACATTGTGTCTACAGAGAGCATATGACATGCTGCCTGGAGAGTAGTTGTGGTATTGTATGTGGAGGTCAGGGGTGCCAGAGAAGTCTGTTAGACACCACAGGATATGTAGGAGGCTAGTGTGACAGCAGTGATTTCTGGTATTGACATGACAGGTGGATTTAAGGTGGAGGTGGGAGTACATCAAGGGTCAGCTGTGTGTCCTTTCACATTTGCAGTGGTGAGGGACAGGTTGCCAGACATGATCAGACAGGGGCCCCTGTTGACTGTGCAGTTTGCAGATGACATTGTAGTCTGTAGTGAGATTAGGGGACAGGTTGGGGAGATCCTGAGGAGGTAGGATTACGATGTAGAGCAGGGAAGAATGATGGTCAGCAGGACTAAGTAAGAATATATGTATGTGAATGGGGTGGGGGATAACTGAATGGTGACAATGCAGGGCATACAGTTTGGAAGGTGGATAGGTCTAACTTCTCGGGAACACCAGTTCAGAGTCATGGGCAGTGTGAGGGAGAGGTGTACGAGAGAGTACAGGCAGGTTGTGTGTGGTGGGGAGGGGAGTCAGGTGTTATTTGTGACAGACAAGTACCATTACGAGTGATATGTAAAGTCTACAGGAGGGTAGTGTGACTGGCTACATTATATTTGTTGAAGACAGTGGGATTGTACAGACAGTCAGGATTCAGGGCTGGACACAGCAGAGTGTGGGATGTTCACATTTGCACTGTGTGTGACAGGGGGAATAGGACTAGACCTACACCAGCTACTTTCTCAGTTTATAACAGCAAAATCTCCATCCTGGACCTGTGTTTAGGCCTCTGTCCAGGGGTGGCTCGTGGCATAGGGCTGCCGGACTGCAGCCCCCTCAAAAATAAAAAAGAAAGAAAAATGAGAAAGAAAAATGAAAAATAAAAATTATGTTTTCGAAATTCACGGACTTCGCGCATAGACCGAGTCCCAACTACTGTCGGTCTATGCGCATGCTCAAGGCAGTCCGGCCGTCCCCATAGGGGGACACAAGGAGACGTGCTCAAGGCAGTCCGGCCATCCCCATAGGGGGACACAAGGAGACATCTGTGCACTTTTACAGTGCACAGACTCGCCAGGATTATGGGTCGCGTCCGGACTGCAAGAGCAGCAGCAGGGACTCGGGACAGAGCATTACCATCGGGAAGGAGCATTAGGATCTCGTCGGGCAGGAGCATTAGGATTAGGATCTCGCGGGTCTTTCAGTATTGCGCGGGAAGGATGTACGTTAGCTGGATGTATTCAGGTAAGGTGCCTTTTAATTTACAATGTTTATTTGTATGGAGTTTGTGCTTTTTAATTTACAATGTTTATTTGTGCTTTTTAATTTACAATGTGCTTTACTGGAGTTTGTGTGTGTATGGTGCTTGTGCTTTACTGGAGTTTGTGTGTGTATGGTACTTGTGCTTTACTGGAGTTTGTGTGTGTATGGTGCTTGTGCTTTTTACTGGAGTTTGTGTGTGTATGGTGCTTGTGCTTTACTGGAGTTTGTGTGTGTATGGTGCTTGTGCTTTACTGGAGTGTGTGTGTGTATGGTGCTTGTGCTTTACTGGAGTTTGTGTGTGTATGGTGCTTGTGCTTTTTACTGGAGTTTGTGTGTGTATGGTGCTTGTGCTTTACTGGAGTTTGTGTGTGTATGGTGCTTGTGCTTTACTGGAGTGTTTGTGTGTGTATGGTGCTTGTGCTTTACTGGAGTGTTTGTGTGTGTATGGTGCTTGTGCTTTACTGGAGTGTTTGTGTGTGTATGGTGCTTGTGCTTTACTGGAGTGTTTGTGTGTGTATGGTGCTTGTGCTTTACTGGAGTGTTTGTGTGTGTATGGTGCTTGTGCTTTACTGGAGTTTGTGTGTGTATGGTGCTTGTGCTTTACTGGAGTTTGTGTGTGTATGGTGCTTGTGCTTTACTGGAGTGTTTGTGTGTGTATGGTGCTTGTGCTTTACTGGAGTGTTTGTGTGTGTATGGTGCTTGTGCTTTACTGGAGTGTTTGTGTGTGTATGGTGCTTGTGCTTTACTGGAGTGTTTGTGTGTGTATGGTGCTTGTGCTTTACTGGAGTGTTTGTGTATGGTGCTTGTGCTTTACTGGAGTGTATGGTGCTTGTGCTTTACTGGAGTTTGTGTGTGTATGGTGCTTGTGCTTTACTGGAGTTTGTGTGTGTATGGTGCTTGTGCTTTACTGGAGTGTTTGTGTGTGTATGGTGCTTGTGCTTTACTGGAGTGTTTGTGTGTGTATGGTGCTTGTGCTTTACTGGAGTGTTTGTGTGTGTATGGTGCTTGTGCTTTACTGGAGTGTTTGTGTGTGTATGGTGCTTGTGCTTTACTGGAGTGTTTGTGTGTGTATGGTGCTTGTGCTTTACTGGAGTGTTTGTGTGTGTATGGTGCTTGTGCTTTACTGGAGTGTTTGTGTGTGTATGGTGCTTGTGCTTTACTGGAGTGTTTGTGTGTGTATGGTGCTTGTGCTTTACTGGAGTGTTTGTGTGTGTATGGTGCTTGTGCTTTACTGGAGTGTGTGTGTGTGTGTGTGTGTGTGTGTGTGTGTGTGTGTGTGTGTGTGTGTGTGTGTGTGTGTGTGTGTGTGTGTGTGTGTGTGTGTGTGTGTGTGTGTGTGTGTGTGTGTGTGTGTGTGTGTGTGTGTGTGTGTGTGTGTGTGTGTGTGTGTGTGTGAAAATGCCCCAGGTGCTTATGGTGGTGTGGTAGGGAATGCCTCAGGCTTGAACCCTGTACCCTGTATGCAGGTGTTAAAGACTTGAGTTCCCTACCCACCACCATTTGTAAAAAAAATTCAGATTTTTGCCTCATATTCGATCTGATCTTTTCCTCATAATATCTGTGGTTTGTAAATATTGCAATGCTTGATATTTGATGGTGTAGTAGTAGCATTGTTGCCTCACAGCTGCAGGTTCTTGGGTTTGATTCTTGGCTGGGGTTCCTTCTTTGTGGGGTCTGTATCTTCTCCCTGTGTTTGTGTGGGTTTGCTTTTGTGTCCTCCCATGTTACAAAGACATGTCTGCATTATTTCTTACTGGGCCTCTACTGAAAATTGTTTATTTGTTCCAAGTCAGACTGTCCTGATTAAAAAATGTTAAATAAAATTGACAGGCATTTGAATTTCAGACTTAAGGGTTTCTGAATGTTTAATTCCTTGCGTATTTGATGGTGCAGTGGAAGTATTGTTGCCTCATAGCTATAGGTTTTCTGGTTTGATTCTTGGTTGGGGTGGCTTCTGTCTGCATCTCCTCCCTGTATTTGTGTGGATTTGCTCTGGTGCCCTGCCATTTTACAAAGACGTGTCTGCAGTATTAATCCCTGCGTCTCTGCTGAAAATTGTTTTTGTTCTGTCCGCAGTAAAATTGACAGGCATTTGAATTTCAGACTTCAGGTTTCTGAATGTTTAATTCCTTGCATAACTGATGGTGCGGTGGTAGTATTGTTGCCTCACAGCTATAGGTTTTCTGGTTTGATTCTTGGTTGGGGTGGCTTCTGTCTGCATCTCCTCCCTGTATTTGTGTGGATTTGCTCTGGTGCCCTGCCATTTTACAAAGACGTGTCTGCAGTATTAATCCCTGCATCTCTGCTGAAAATTGTTTTTGTTCTGTCCGCAGTAAAATTGACAGGCATTTGAATTTCAGACTTCAGGTTTCTGAATGTTTAATTCCTTGCATAATTGATGGTGCGGTGGTAGTATTGTTGCCTCACAGCTATAGGTTTTCTGGTTTGATTCTTGGTTGGGGTGGCTTCTGTGTGGAGTGTGCATCTCCTGCCTGTGTTTGTGTGGATTTGCTCTGGTGCCCTGCCATTTTACAAAGATGTGTCTGCAGTTTTAATCCCTGCGTCTCTGCTGAAAGTTGTTTTTGTTCTGTCCGCAGTAAAATTGACCGGCATTTGAATTTCCAACTTCATGTTCTTCAGAATACATAGTAGCACAACCTTTTTTTTTTTAGCAATTTTGAAGTTTATAAGATGAATATTTTAAATTTGTCCCTATTTTTGGGACTGTATTCCCCCATTATTGGCTTCGTCCAGGTTTTTGTGCTAAGGTTGACAGCTATGGCAAGAAATGAATTCACTGAATATGTTTGAGGGCTGTATTCCCTCATTACTGGGTTTGTCCAGGTGTTTTGTACTAAGAGGTTGACAGCTATGGTGAGAACTGAATTCACTAAATGATAGCCATTTAAGTTTCAGTCTTCCTCTTTTTAACAAAGCAGCTGATGTGGCGTAGTGGTATGTTACTCTGACTGTTTTTGCTCAGGGACCTTGGCAGTAAAATATATGGTGGCAACACAACATTTTATTCTAGCAACTTTCCAAGATTATACAAGCAATGTTTAATGTGTCCCTGTTTTTGGGCTTTTGACCCCCCCTCAATACATTTTGGCTTTTTCCAGTTTTCTTGAGCTGCGAAGTTGAGATGCAGTTGAGTATTGAGTAGATTTTACAAGGAACTGAGAGCTGCAGGGAATAGAAGTTTAGTGCTTTGCTAAGTTAATACTATAGCACAACAGGCTGTGTACTTGCTTTTGATGCAGAAGGTTGTGGGTTCTACTCCCACAAGGGGTAGATGCTGCCGTACTGAGAATGTTCTCCTTGGTGAAAATACTAACTATGAGTTCGTTATCAGTTTGCCATCCATTTCCTCTTGCAATATTATTACTAGCTTATCATTTTTTAATGTAATATAGACAATTTATTCCTGAGGGGCAACAGACACTTTATTTTTCGATTAAACCATGAAATATAAAGGTGATTGCTAGCAGCAACCACGTCATTAGTTACAGATTTCTTTAATGTGGAATTATTTAGATGACTGACTTCAGAGATTGTGCATATTTACTGATAATGGACTGTAGAATTGTGCATATTTACTGATAAAGGTGGACTGTAGAATTGTGCATATTTACTGATAATGGTGGACTGTGGAATTGTGCATATTTACTGATAATGGTGGACTGTGGAATTGTGCATATTTACTAATAATGGTAGACTGTGGAATTGTGTATATTTACTAATAATGGTGGACTGTGGAAGTCTGAGTAGACTTTTTATGATAAATGTTCTCAACTGGGCAGTTTTGCCATTATGGGTGCATATGGTTTGTTTCATTGCTTACTGGAAAAAATGTTCAAAACAAATTTAAAACATCCTGTAACAAGTGTACTGTATTGTACAAGGAATATAATTTTAGTACAATGAGGAAGGTGTATCAAAGAGCACATGTATGTTTCATATGCAAGGAGCCTATGATTCGAAAACAGCCCAAAATTAATCTTTATCTGCCACTGGCAAAATGTATTTTCTTTGAATGTGGGTTTCAATGCTGTTTCAATGAATGTGAGTTTCAAGGGCAGAGAAGTTTTAATGCTAAGTTTTCATTGTGAGACTGCATTGCTTTGTTTAACAGATGACTTAGTGTTTGTGCTGTAAAATACAAAATAAAACTTTCAAATGAAGTCCAACTCATCATAGAAGTAAAGCAGTATGCACATTAGTGTTTATGGTAAATGGAGTGAAATAGCCAAGTATAATGGTTCATTGGAATGGCTGCAGAGGCTCCATTCAACCATTATTTTGTCAGGGGGGGAAGGGCAGCAAACTCAGACAGGCCCAGCTGAACTATACCTCCCAACTGTCCAGATTTTCAAAGAATGAATAGATTTTTGCTTCTTATTTTTGGTTTGTTCATAAAATTTGTAGTTTTAATTCCTAAATGATTTGCCAGAAGTCACTCTAAGTTTCAGACTTCATAACCTTCAGAAAAATGCATGTTAAAGTAAGAGCTGTTCTAGCAACTGTCTCAATTTATACAAGAGCAATTTTTAGTACTGTTTATATGTGCCCCAATATATTTGGCCTTGTTCAGATTTACTGCATTAACAGGTTGAGAGGTACATGCAAATAAATTGCTTTATAGAATTAGGCATAGCCAACCTCTCAACTGTCCCCAATTTTGGCTCAAAATGTTGCTCTTCCCCTTATAATCCCTCCATAAAATAGCAATTTTGGAAGAAAACATGGAGGGTTTACAATTAAGAAATAACTGTAATAATCAAAGTTATAGATTACTTGAAATGCATGTAGATTCTTTTATATTTTGTCAGCTGCTCAAGGTAGCAGTACTAATATTAAAGTGTCCCTTCTTTGACAGGTAGCAGCTGTATTGTGTGTCTGTTTTATATTTTTGCATCACGTTTTGTCCATTTTCATAAAATTGTGTTTTTGGCAAATTAGTGACATCACTAAAGACTGAAGTTAGAAAATGACAGACATTTGAGTTTCAGATTTTATACCCTTCAGAAAATTCATACTAATGCAAGACCTATTCTATTATCTTTCTAAGTTTATTAGAGCAATATTTAAAATTGTCCTTATTGTTGGGCCTTTGTCCCACTTCTGTGTATGGCTTTGTCCAGATTTCTTGCTCTTGAGGTTGAGAGGTATGACAAATGTGTCAGGGCCATCACAGTCAGCCAGAGAGATTTCAAATTGTGACATGCTTGTTGCACCCCACTCCCGCATGTAGTGACTCTGGATGTGTCCAAGCAAGGCAAGGAGTAGTTGTATCTACCTTGGATGGGGAGGACACACTGCATAAGTACTACAGTGGCTTTTCATCTGTCCTTGATTTTGCAGAATGGTCTGGTTTCTGTCATATTTTTGTACTGTTGATTTATGCTTATTACTCAAAGTGCCTGTTGCTCTGTGTTTTTAAGTAGCAATGCTTTAATGACCATAAGGTAAGCTTGTCTGAGATCGTAAGATGCAAGTAAGCTTTAATAAGCATACTGTTAAAGAATTGCCAACATTGAAAGCCTTTCTGTTGTTGCCATGCAGAGAATACTTGACTAGATAATGTATAAGCCTTGGGTATTAAAGGACAGGATTCCATTATTTTAAAAAGCTCATTACACTTGTTGGAGACTTCCTCTACAGACTTTACCCGTAAACTAAACAGAATGCCAATCATGTGTGGTCCATAACCTGTACAGTAATCCTTTAAGCAATGTATCTTGAGCTTGTTTCTTGTTTGCTTTTCATTTTTTACTTTTATCATGTTTTCCCCATGAAACAAGTTGTCAGGCAGCAGGTCTTTTTTGGATAAGAAACATTTTACAAGTGGGGCATCACATAGATTTCTACTTTCAGCATGTTACTTGGTACTTTAATAAAGCTGAATATATTATAATTAGGACTGCAGTGCAAGGAGAAGTGGTTTGAGTTGAGTGCTTCTGGTTTTTCTTATACTTGATTTTGACTGGCATTCCAGTAATGTATTTAAAAAGTAATTTATTTTTTCATGCCTCACAACCTTTTGTTTCCATCTAGATATTAAGTAAGCTGTCATGCAGCCAATGCATTGAAATATTTTTATTCTTCTACACTTATTTTTGTCTTGATTGGACTTTCATAATGATGGTTTGCCACCCAGGGCAGCGTATTTAATTAAAGTTAGTTTTTTGTGGTTTTGTGCATAGCCCCTCCCCTTTCTGGTTGACCACACCCCCCTCCCCTTGACCCCACCCATTCAGCTGTCTCCTGCAGCCCCCCTGTGATTTGAAGTCACCAGCCGCCACTGCCTCTGTCCATGAGTATGTCAAACTTTGTCCATATATCATGCAGTCAGAGGCATAGAGATATGGTATATCATTACTTAATGATGTAATTCGTAATATCATCCCAGTTAAGTATCAGACTGCCAGACATTTTATGTGTAAGAAGCCTTTTGCATGATGACAAGGCCTGGACATTCTTTGGGAGTGTGTACAGTTGGGAGGTCTTTGTATTTCTGGCTATTGTTGACAGACTGTCAGGATTGTGTAGCAGTGTATTGTGAATATGTTATTTCTTGGAGGGGGTAGATGTAAGTGTTATGTTTCCTTTTCTATCCGCCTTTGCATGCAGATCCAATTTCTGGTGCTCTATCAAGTGTTATATTTTTGTAGGGTAAGACTGTGACATGCCCCATAACACAGTCAGGCATCATACTACACTGTGTATTGGGCCATTATATGTAGGGGTAGTGATTGAATATCAAACATGCTGACAGTGTGGTTCACACACTCCTTATACTGTATGTTGTCACATCCCTGGAGTGCCTGGTACATTTGCAATTGCATGTGAATTCCCCTAAAGCAAGATTGCTTCTTTGTTGTGTTAGTCTGCCTGTAGTTTGGATATTCCTTGGTAACATGGGTAGCAGCTCAGTGTATTTTCCCTAATGTGATGTTTTGTCCAGATATTTGGCAGATGTGTAGTGTTGCCTGGCCCACATAAGCATTGTGTATGTCTGACACATCAGTGGGGGGATGTGAAGATTTACATGACTAACTCCTGGGAAGTCACTGGGTTTTGGACGTCTGCCACTCCACTCAATAGATGTTGGAACAGACAGGGGGGTGTACTGCATTACGTGTCAGCACACCTACACCAGTATATCAGGTTTATCCACATTTTCAGGCCCACCCCTTTGCCAGGCTTGGTTATGCTTTCTTGCACTCAGCTGTTCTGTGCATACCTGTCACCAGCCAGATTGTTACAGACTGTCCATGTTTATTGCCCATATTTCTGGTCTGTTGAGCAGTATCATTTTATTCCTTCCTGTGGTGAGTCACTGTCATCATGTGGGGATGTCTGTCAGTATATGATGACATGCATTACAGTTTCATAATTGGCATTCCTCTGAACATGTATGTTGACACACACCCTGTTCCTGTAGTGACATTCTACATTTATACCTGTAGGATGTACATTTTTGACTAGTGTTCATCCATTGCCCCTCACACCCATTTTTCAGCCTTTGTCAAGATCTCTTGTACATAGGGATGGGGAGGTATGTTGCTGGGTATATAACTACAGTACATGTTATATATCTATATATATATATATATATATATATATATATATATATATATATAGATAGATATATATCATGTGTGTGTATGCATATATTTCTATATCTGCATATGTATGTATATGTATGTATGTTTCTGTATCATATCTGTATATGCATATTTATGTATAGATATATATGTACC
Organism: Protopterus annectens; assembly: GCF_019279795.1. Classification (NCBI taxonomy): domain Eukaryota; kingdom Metazoa; phylum Chordata; order Ceratodontiformes; family Protopteridae; genus Protopterus; species Protopterus annectens. The sequence continues at coordinate 269,144,754 of NC_056728.1, forward strand.
TAGATGTATATTTATATATATATATATATATATATATATATATAATGTTAATATACATTTATCCTTGTGTATATATATATATATATATATATATATATATATTTGTTTGTGTCTCTCGGCTTTGGCTTTTCCCGGTTAGGGGTCACCACAGCGGAACTCCGGTCTGCTAATGATTGGCAGTTGATTTTTACGTACCGGCTTGCCAGACCTGGCGCACAACCTTCAACGAAGGTACGCCCATTCACGCGCATGTCTCCACGCAGAAGACGCTCTAGCTGAGAATCGAACCGGACAGAATCTTACTGTGAGGCGGCAATGCTACCGCAGCACCAACCACCGCGGTATGTATATATATATATATATATATATATATATATATATATATATATATATGCCTGTTGATATATCAGTATATTTCTTGTTTGATATCTATACATTATATTATTTTATGATATATATGTACATATTCTATATGTGTAATTTCATATGTACAGCTACATATATCTGATGTATACAGTTTTCATATGCATTTATCACCATACGCATCTATATTTGTATATTTATATATTATAAATATGCTGGTTCCACAGTGTTTGTTCCATAGTATTCTATAACTGTACTGAATGATATATTAAAAAAAAACATTCAGTAGTACAGCTCTGATGGAGTAGTGGTACATTGCTCTGACTATGGTGTACAAGGTCCTGGCTGCAAGACTGGGAAGTGCTGATAATTTTGTTGCTGGGCAGAACAAGGACTGTTGGATACAGAGTGATTAAGGCATTTTTAAGCAGTTGTAAGTCGATTTGCGTGGCGGTAAGCAATGCTAACTTCCAGTTAAATATGCTTACAGACAGCCTGAAAAGTGCTTAATCTCTGTAGGCATTGCGTAGTGCCATGCAAAGTGGCTTAATCCCGCTTACTACTGCTTAAATGTGCTTACTCCCGCTTAACCCCACACTAATTTCTTTAAAAGAAATGAAAAAAGGGGTGATAGGAAATTGGTGAAAAAGGGGGCACAAAGAGGGAAAGACAACAGGAAAGTAGCTAGGGATATGCAGGATGGGTGTAGGGAAGGTCCATAGCTGTCTATTTTTTCTATAGCAACAGCTGTGCATATATACTGAATGTGGAGATATATTTGGACACTCAAACACCTGAGAGAGGGGGGAGGACAGCAATAATGTGTTGTAAAGCCAATTAGACCAGATCACATGTGTCCAATTGACAAGTGTGCGAAATGGACAGTTATGTATGGGGCAAAATTTTTTGGGGGGAACAGATTGACCTTTTTTCTTAAGGTGAGAGTGGCATGCTGGGGAAGGATAGTAGGGATATTTGGGGAGGTAGGTTGAGTAGGAAGACAGACAAGACAGACAAGACAGCATACAGGGATGGTATATGACACATGTGGGGGTAAACACCTTGGATGGGGAGGTGTGTTTAGAAATAGGAAGCCCATGAGCCCCCAAATGGAAACAGTGAGACTGAGGTCCCAACCCATGGGCAGTCACCACTGCACCTTCATGGCCCCGAAGGTGGCTGTGCTGGGGGCTGAGCAGGAGGGGCAGGCTGACCCTCTAATTGCACTACGAGGCCCTTAAGCTGGCATAGCAGATCTCCAAACTCCGTTCAGAGCTCGCTACATACCAAACTCCAGACCTGGCTTTGGGGGACAGGATCCTGTCTGTGCACACTCCCGGGGTGGGGACGAGCCCCATCCCCTGAGGTGGTTCCACTCAAAGATGGTGCAGGACCAGTGGATAAGGAGGTCCCGGGGTGGGTTCCAGACTGCTGGGGCCTGGTGCCATGGTCAGATGAGGTGGGAGAGGTGGGTCCGCTGTGATCGGCCTTCCCAAACGTGCTATGGTGTTACAGTTTTAGAACATATGTGGGTTAGTAATAGTCACCACATTCCAGGATTAGTTATAACAGCATGCATAGATATTCCCATTAACCCAAAACAACAGATTTGGAACAGTTGCATAGCAAACAGAACACATGCATATATGGAACCACAGTGGCCATTACAACGGCATGCAGGTTACATTTATTTATTTATTTTACATTTGTTGACCGGGATAGTCCGACTGGATACCTGTACATTATCAGTGGTGGTTGCAGGGGATGGGGTAGTGGTTTGGCTTGGGTGCATTCATTTATTTATACTTGCCCAGAATTTCTGGGGGTTGTTTTGATTTTTCTGTTGTAAATGGTAGTAGTAGTTTTTCTTATTAAGTGAGACATATTTCTTGGTTTCATTTCTTAGCTGCTGGTACTTTATTTGATCTAGGGGGTTGTGGTACATCAGAGGGCTTAGGCTTTGTTTCTGAGGGCAATTTTAGATTTGGTATCTTTGATAAGCCATGGAGCAACTTTTAATTTTATTCTAGTGGAGCGCATGGGAGTGTGAAAATCCAAGATGTTGAAAAAATTATTGTTAAAGTAGGCTGCAGCTTCATCTAGGGTAGTTGCTTTAGTACTGACCAGTTGCATGCTTTAAGTTCATCATGGAATTTGGCAAGGTGAAAGATCTTCTTGGTTCTTATTGCTCTGAGAATGGACTGATGGGGAATGATGGCTTTATACTTGATTATATAGGTAAGAAAGTGGTCACTTAGGTCATCAGGAAGGGTGCCTGAAGTGTACAATTGGGGATGGGAGTTAATAAGTATTCAGTCTAGTATACTTTCCTTAAGGCTGGGTTTAGCTATCCTTGTTGGAGTGGAAATGGTTTGTGTAAACTCATATAGGTTAATGTGGGTGGAGGGAGAGTCTGTGGAACAGGTGTTCCAGTCAATGTTGCAGTCTCCAAGTACAATGGTTTCCTGATTGACAGATACATTGATAGCAACAGGCCACCAATGATAGTATTTCAACATGGAACATTAATAGAAACACATTTCACTATTTGTTGAACAATAGGACATATGTCCCAACAGTAGGTTTGGTGTAAACATACTCATTGGTTTGTGTGTTTAGAATATTGCTGCAGATATGGTGGAGGGGGGAGAGAGATGTCAATTAACAACTTGTATATCCTTGCAGTACTCACAACTTTAATGATCACTGCTCTAATCATTACTGTACAGGTGTTATTACAATACCCTATGGCCTTGGTTTGGGCAGTGGTATGGTTTAGACAGTGTATACTTCAACTGTCTTATAGCTACATTCTACTTCTCTTACCTGGTAGACCGGTGGACGGAATGTTTGTTAATACTACCTGATTGTTTCTACATATATTCCCAGATTCCTAGTTAACATTATGCACATACCTCTCAATCTCTAAATGCACAAACTCTGTACAAAGCTTGGAAACAGTCTCTGCTAGGTTAGCAACCAAAGCGTGAATGGACTCGGAACAAGGAATAGAAAAACACAATTTATTGAAGTACTCTGTACAACGTGGTAAGCGCTTTCATCTGCAAAGCAGACTTCTTCAGACCACTCATCTCTGAAACCCTGACTAACAGCAGTTTAGTTTTCAATCTCCAAATTTAGCGCCGTCCCGTGACGTTACGACGGCTTAGCAAATTTGGAGATTGAAAACTAAACTGCTGTTAGTCAGGGTTTCAGAGATGAGTGGTCTGAAGAAGTCTGCTTTGCAGATGAAAGCACTTACCACGTTGTACAGAGTACTTCAATAAATTGTGTTTTCTATTCTTCAGTCCATTCACGCTTTGGTTGCTAACCTAGCAGAGACTATTTCCAGTCTCATTGTTGTGATTACGTTGTTGTACGGAGCTTTGGATTTATTTCTGTACAAAGCTTGACAAAATGGAGGTACAAATAGGGACATATTTTGAATATTGCTCTTATAAACTTTTAACCAGATGCTAGAGTAACAGGATTTGTTTTAATATACATTTTCTGAAGGATTTGAAGTCTGACACTCAAATGTATGTCATTATTTGGTGACTACAATCCTGAGATCATCCCAGTGATTTGCCAGGAAAATAGAGGAACAGGCCAGAAATATGAGCCAAATATTTGTACATTCAGGGAAAATCTGTACAGTTGAGAGGTACGATTACGCATACAGCTTAGTACCACTCCCAGGATTCAAACCGTGGCCGTGTGTGCTAAAAATACAACAATTTTTGTTTCATCAGAAAGAGCTATTTAGAAATTGCTGTCTGTTCCTTCATAGTTTTATGTCTAAGTGTCTCTTGGTTGTACAATCTAACCTTGTACTTATAACAGTCTTATACAGACATTCCTAGACATATTTATTATGTAGCACAGTGTGGGTAACAGTGGTTAACACATTACTATTCAGAGAATGCAACACTAAATGCCATACAATACCAGAGTAAATACAACCACTCCAGGATTTAGAACTTTATTGCCAGGCAGTTATGGTTTTATTTAAATATCACCTATATGGAACTATTACTGTCATATTGTCTGGTTTATTCAGTACAATCCACACACAGTTTTTATACTGCTAGGTGACTTTCTACTACTTTATATTTATTTGGTATGACTACTAAAAGCAGGATTGTTGCTCACCAGCTGTGCAACGCAGCCTTTGCAACCTACTGGCATGGGCTTCCTGATTCACATCCCGCTCAGCTGCAGCTGTAAAGGGAATAGAGAAATAGTTAGGCATACCTATCCATCACATACACAGGCTGGACTTTGGTAAACAGTTATTGATATGAATACTTACACAATGCTGGAACATCACCCCTCTGCCTTGCTTCTTGGTCCCACTCATCCAAGAGCTCCCTCTTCCTCTGCTTCAAGTCGACATAGTGCTGCCAGATCTGCTTACCAGTCTGAGGGATACCAGTGGCACTGGTGAGATCACGGGCGAGACAGTTCCAGGCTTCCACTTTATATTAGGAGCCCTGGTACTGGCCCTGCAGCAGCCACTCATCATGTTTTTTTACCGGGAGTCCTACCATGACCTTGGACTCCTGTATGCCCCAGCGTTGTGCTCGGAAGTGCATGCCCTCACCAACACCTGCCATACTGCCTACAGTGGGAAGCTGCAACCGGTTATGAGCTGTATTCCCACCTGCGGGGTTTAAATATGGCTGATTTCCCACCCTTTGCCATGATTGGATGGTTTTGAATATGCTAAGCTAAGCTAAGCTACGGGCAAATCTGTTTAGCTAAGGTTGGCAGTGCTTAAAGGGGCAGGTTCAGCACTGCTTACCAATGGGCAAATCCACTTAGCTGGGCTATTCATTGCTTAGTATTCATATGTACACAATGCCTACACCCGGTCAGCAAAGCTGTGCAATGCTTAGCATTGCTTATTTTTTTATTTTACAAACTATCTGCTGTATGGGATTGATTCATCATTCATTACATATTATAAATTTGTTTACTGTCCCTAACATTCCCCCAATGTGCTTTCATTACATTTATTTATGTGTGACTATACTGTATGGGGTACTTGTGTTTATATGGAGGTTTCACAACTTTATTAAACTGACACCTCACATCTGGACCTACTACAGTACTCTGGTTAACAAATATATGTTATTTAGTAGTTAATTATAAAAAAAAAAAAAAAAATTATGTACTGCTTTCACATGTAAAATGCAAATTGGTTACAGTGGAGATCAAACCCAGAATGGCTGTTTGCAAAGCATACACTCTAACCACTACATTATTGCAATACTGCTTATGTAGGAAGTCTCTTGCTATTTAACTTCTTGTGCTGTCTAAGCTGGACTAAGCGTAGCTAAGCAACAGGCACACCCATGCAGCTATGCTTAAACTTTAGCGCATTTATAAAAAAAAATATTTGTTGTGTTTTATTATTTGTACCCTTCAGAATATCCCTGCTAATGCTGAACCTGTTATTCTATGAACTTTCTGCTTTTTGGGACGATTGTCCCTTATGGCTTTGTCCACATTCCTTACTCTGGTGGGTTGGGAGGTGTGTGCTATGTGCTTATGTTACATCTGTTATTCTTTCAACCTTAAGCTTGGTAGGGATGATTGTCCCTTATGGTTTTGACAGAGATTTCTTACCCTGACAGGCTGGGGGTATTACGAGCATTCTCACTCATTTTATATTGCTGAACAGAAATTCTGGTGTGCAGGGGATGTGTGTATTATGAGAGCACTGCTCTCAGCACACCCCCTGCACTTGTACACAGATCCATGTCTGTTTAACAGCACGGCAGCGTGCCTTCATGAATATGCATGGCGCGCTGCTGTGCTGTATGGGAATGTTCCCTTCCATGCAGGAATAAGCTATTCCTGCACGGATGTTTGCTGAATCCAGGGGATAATCTGGTCATCTTAAAATGTACTTTAATATATTTCACTGAGGTAACTGTGAAGCCCCTTAATGTTAACCTAAGATGAATCTTTGGGAGCTTTTACTCTTATATCCAGCTTTTAGTTGATTAGAACAATATAGATGAACAAAAGATTAAAGTGTTGATGAATAACTATGCTCAAGAAACATTTATGTATTTTTTATATACATATTGCACTCTCCCAAATATTTTTATACAAGTTGTTGGTTAATTAACATGTTTTTAAATGCAAAATGAGATACTTTCAGTTGGACTGACATATACTGTAATGAGATATAAATGTCTGAGCCAGGCTATAGGCTCTTTTGATGTTCATTACTGTTGTTCACAATACTTTCTAATATATGTGAACCAGTCTTTTGAAATATATATATATATTATAAAAGGGGAGCCCATCTTCCTTTTTACCTGTTTATTTTTGGATGTTTGTTTGTTTGTCTTTCAGCTTTTCTCTGTTAGGGGTCGCCACAGCAGAACTCCGATCCGCTAATAATTGGCAGTAGGTTTTTACAGTGCCGAGTTGCCAGCTCAGCGCCCAACCTTCAACGAAGGCATGCCCATTCACGCATGTCTTTCGGAATGCCACCCAACCGCGGGGAGGACATGCAGACTCCACACAGAAGACACTCCCTGCACACCAGCTGAGAATCGAACGGGAGAACCTCTTGCTGTGAGGCAACAATGCTACTGTTGCACCACCACGGACCCTGTTTATTTTTGGATAACATAATTAAAATATTAATTTTTATTGACTCTAGCTATTAGATAAAGATTTTGTACTTGTTTTAAACTCATTTGATCTCATAAGTAATTCATGTCAAACACAGGAACCTCAACATCCAGTATTACATATGTAACTTACTAATATATATGCGTTTCTCCTTTTTCCTCACTACATTTTAATCACTTAGTGGAAACCGTTCAATCAATTGCATGTTTACAGCACAAGTCCTTTTACTAGCACATTTTAGAGCTGATAGGTATGTTCATGATGGTTTGGGAAAGCAGTTTGATTGATTTTATCTCATCTTTCAAACTGGGAATTTTTTTAATCCATGTATGTGTTGGGGAAATACATTATTTGTTTCTCTATGTTTTAATATGATTATTTTGTTGCTTCTTTCTGCACTTAGGCCTGATTATAATATACTTCACATCATATTCACAGTCATGATTCCTGCAAATATGTCACTTAAACAAATAAAAGTTTGGAAGTCTCAAATTTTTATTGAATACTTTGAGATAATAAATCAATCATTACTGACCATTGGATAAATTACTCCTATAACCCACCACATCTTTGTCTTTAGCTTCACTTAATATAAATGGCATCAATAATTCAAAGAAGAGGTCAAACCTTTTGAAATACCTTAACTTAAACAAACCACAAATAGTATTCCTACAGGAAACATATTTTAAAAATGCAGAAAAGGATATTTGGAAACCAAACACTTATATGATACTAGTCCATGCTTCATTTAAGTCTAAAAGGCGAAGAGTGATGATCCTGTGGAAGAATAATATTATCTGCCCTCAAATATTATATAAGCATGAAGACCCTGAGGGACTACTAGCTATTAATATCCTAAAATTCAGTTATAGAATTTGGATGCTTGCTAACCTTTAATGGTTCCCAGGATTGGGTGCTTCAACTGCTAAACAACATTTCGATCTTACTGATAGTATATCAAAGGGGAATCTGATTTTAGGGGGTCATTTTAACTACTTATTATATAATTCTGATACAACAAGTAGTCAGTCACTTTGACTAACATCCACTGCTAAAATTCTTAAGAAATGGATAAATTCTCATAATCTGTACGATACATATAACTCTCAAAATAACAAATCACTCTGTTATACACACACTGATCCTAGATTTAAAACTCAAACCATAATAAAGTCCTTATCTCCAGTGATTTAAAATTAAAGCTTATATCCTTTACTATCCTTCCTTGTCCTTTATCAGACCATGATTTTCTTATGTTAGATATACAAGTAGACTTCATGAAACTAAATACTATTACTAAAATTCCTGCCTATATCGCCAAACTAAAATACTTTAAACCATGGTTGTTATCAGAATTAAACTTCTTCTTACAAATGAATAATAACTCTGAAACAAACATTATTATGGTTTGGCATGCTCTAAAAGCATATATTTATGGTAAAACTATTGTCTGGTATAAGAAAAAAACTTATGGAATGGGAATTGGAACTACAAAACCTAGAATATCAATTAACCTCCTTGAGATGTAAGTCATCACACTTAAATTCAAATAAAAAAGAAATAGATGCAGTAAACAAGAAACACCTAGATATATTGGAACACAAAACAAACTTATCACTAGAAAAAATAAAATGAAACTCTTATGCTCTTACTCCCAAACACATGCACAATTTGTCATTAAGAGCAAAATTACATTCCAAGGCAAATAATATTTTAAAATTATTACATGAAGTTACTAATAAGACAATTTCTGATATCGGAGATATATTAGAAGCCATTAGATATCATTTCACCAAACAGTATAACTCTGATAATATAAACAAAACATTACAGCCCAATAATGAATCACTTTAAATTTGAATGCCATCCCAGGGAATCTTAGTACAACTCTTGAGAAACAAATAACTCTAAATGATATCAAAACTAAAATCAAAAACCTTAAAACTAACAAAGGTTTTGGTATAGATGGCATCATAGCAGAGATTTACAGACGCCAGATTCAATTATATCTTTACTTCATAAGACTCTGGTTGACGTACAAATAAAAAATTTGATCCCTCCCTCTTGGAGATACTCCTTGATTACCCCTATTCTTAAATCTGACAAAGATCCACAGCTATGTAAATCATACAGACCAATTTCTTTATTAAATAATGACTACAAAATCTTTATGTCTACATTTGTGGACAAAATAAAGATTCCACTTTCACATTTAGTTCATAATGACCAAACCGGGTTTATTCATAAAAGGCACACTCATGATAATACCAATAGAATATTAACATTAATAGAATTCTTAAACAAAGAAAATGAAAAAGCCTTGGTGGTGAGTCTAGACATAGAAAAAGCATTTGACTCTGTAAACTGGGATTTTTGTTTGAAACACTAAAAGCATTCTCATTTCCAATATCTTTCATCTTCATGACAAAGGCTATTTATAAAGATAATTTGGCATACGTCAAATTAGGTGCCTTCACTTCAAAGTACATCCCCATAATTAAAGGCACCAAACAAGGTTCCCATTTATCCCCAATATTATTTGCCCTTGTCATAGAAATATTAGTGTCATCAATAAGAAATAATCAAGAAATCAAAGGCATTAATATTTATAATCAATACAATTCTAGAATAGCGCTATTTGCAGATGATATACCTAAGTAAAATCAAGAATTATTAGAACTAGACACAATAATAGATAACTTTCAAAAAATTTCAGGTCTCCACTTTAATAAGCAAAAATCTAAACATATTATTCTTAATGACAAAGGGAAATTTCAGCTAGTTAACCAAAGCATTACTGGAAACAAGTTAATACACTAAACTACTTAGGGACAACCTTATGCAAAAACATGGAACAAACAAGAGAAACAAATTATAAAAGCAAATTATAAAAGCATAATATCTCAGCTACATACATACATACATAAGTAGCTGGAACAATATTTTTTTTTCATTCGAGGACAGACTGCAATTGTTAAAAATGACTCTCCTTCCAAAAATTTTATATATTGTTCTGGGTCTAGACACCCATCCTGGGAATAATTATATTAAACTCATAAGTAAAACTTTATTAAACTTCCTATGGTACCCAAACAAAAATAGGATTGCGTATATGCATCATATTAGATCTTGGGATGGTGGTGGTTTAAGATTCCCTGACTTGGAAACATATATCAATACATAATTACTTAAAAGCACATTAAACTGGATTAACTCAAATTACAACTCAAATTGGAAAGATCTCCATAGTGCTATAATACAGAACGAGGACTCACTGTTATGTAAAATTCCTTCCAAACATCCCTACAATAAATTCTGGTTTCTTCTTAGTCACGCTGTTCAATATAATGTGACAAAACCCATGAAACTAAACTATCTAAATAACATTATTAACAACTTTAGAAAAATAATATACTCAAATGCAGATATCAAATCTTGGTTTGACCTAATAATCCCCTTTAAAATCACAAAAAACTTTCCGGATAAACTTCACATTAACATCTTTAATGCATGGGAAACTAGAAATTTTATTTGTTGGAAACAATGTATTAAAGACTTAGAAACTTTACAACTTCAGCAAATTATGAGAGACTATAACTTATCATTGCAAGATTGGTTATTACTACAAAGTGTAATTTCTTTTTCTTAAGACATATCTAACTTCATATTTAGATCAACCTCCCTTAATCACTCTCATATCTGAAATATTATTTAATAATCAACAGTTTAACAATTTAGTATCCAAATTACACACCATTTTGTTAAGTGGTAGGTCCATTTTAATAAATAAGCAATGGAACACAATGACTAAAGCCCTACCTCATAGTCTCTCCCAGACAGAAAAACTTAAAATTCTGTCTTCAGTAAAATTCACTTCTTGGCATAAATATTGGAGTGTATTTATTTGGAAGTATTTACACAGAACATTTTTAACTCCTGACAAAATTGCTAAATTCAGAAAATCGAATAACATCATTTGCTGGAGATGAGTGACACCATGTAATGCAGATGGGTTCAATATTTTCTATGATTGCTTTAAACTAAGGAATTTCAAGGGAGATATTGATGATTTTCTTTCAGCTTTATTTTCAGATAACTTCATATTAACTAAAACTTTATTTTTTCTTAATGTTGATGAAATCTTTTCTTTAAGTAAATTAGATTCATATTTATTATGGACAATATTAGCAGTAGCCAGGAAATGTATTACAAGGAAATGGACCTCTACCACCTTTCTGAGTCTTAGTGAATTTCTCTCCTTACTAGAAGAAACTATAAACAAGGAAGTCAGAACTATAGAACTTAGAATATATCCAAGGAGTTTTACTAACAATCCATGCACAAAGGTTTCAAACTTAATTGAGACTTTCCAAACTGATTTTTAACTATGTTTAATCATTATTTGTTTGCTTCACTGAAATTTTTTTTCTCAAAATATTTGTACTCTTCAAACATTTTTCAGGCCTCTGTAAATAATGTAAATAGTTGATTTAGTTTTATTGTTGTTAGAAGTTGTCTCTTCAGTATAATCAGTGTATTAAACAGTGTTATTCTCTTATTTTATCCTTAATAAAAATATTGGAAACAAAAAAAAGAAGGTGCACATATTGACTTATCAACCTTCAAAGCATATGTCAATGTAATGCCTTTCTTTTCATATACAGTGCACTGCTATGCAAAACAATCCTTGACATCTGTGTTACTGTCATGTACAGATAAGCAAAAGGAACATATAAAACAAGTCTGAATGGCTGATCATAGATCTTAACATCATCAACATATATGTGCATCACCATTGATACATTGCATATCTTAGCATATGTCATATATGCACAGGTGGGATTAGAACCCATGTTGATAGAAATTTCAACAAGTAAAGACCAGTCACATATATGTTGCACCACAACTTCACTAGTGCAGAAATGGTGTCATCACAGTTACATGTGCATCTAGCTACATCAGCCATGTGGGATATGTCACAGATGTCAATGTTGTCAGTGATATGATCTTCAGAGATGTGACCTTCACGATATGTTAAATCATATATGCATCTGAATGCCTTAAAATAGCAAGGAAGAATAAAATTATGAAAAAGAACAGTTATGTGGTCATGGCTAGATGTGAAGACAACAACCAAGTTACATCCTAAGCCATCCTGAGGTTTTCCCAATCCCAGTGAATGGTGTAAGAGCTAGTAGTAAGCATCAGTAAATATCCACAAATCAGACTATGAATGTACAATTTGCAGACAACCCTCTAAATTGTCATTATCCACAAACACTACTAAAAACGTACATGTGAATCCGCATTACCAATGGATATGGGCAGACTCTGCCCATATGCAAAGTTCAATGGGGCTGCTTTGTTTGTATAGCCATACATCTGCATATGGGGAAAACCTCCCTGCTAATGATGGACATGTACCCATGTGCATGCACAGTGGGAAAGCCTACTCCCATCCTTTAGGCAACTAGCATATTGATGTTCAGAGACTTTCCCAAACAAAAAAATGCATGAAATATGTGTCACACAGAACACCATGAACACATTTAGCGTAATAATGAGCATTGTATTTCAAATACAAGCAGATGACCTCATGATAGCTTACCTTTTGGGTAATTGCAGTCATGGAGTTAAACCTAACAGTGAGGCTAGCTCAGCACAAACACCTATTAAGTACCATTTGTGCCATCCATAATGAAGTTCATTAGCATATCATGTTTTGGAATCCCATTATAAGTTATCGCATCTCGTCGCAATATCAATAGCTTGGCATAAGTGTACAGTGCTCATTGCAAATGCCCAATAGTTGCTATTGAATGAAAACATCTGGAGCACTTGCACAATGCCCACCAATAGACTCCTACCACCCTACATGCACTACTTTTAAAATGTGATCTTGATATATTTTCCTATCATTTGAAAAGACTACTCTATTGTGAGAGAGATATTAATGACTCAAGGAGTGAAGTGGGAATCACTTTACCATGTGGCAGTTGTAGTTTTTGCTCCCTAATTAATACATCAAGCACTTTCTATCACCCTGATTTTTGTAAGGAATTTGTGTTTCTTGTCAATGCAACATGTAGAACATCTAACGTGGTTTATTTAGCTGAGGGTCACACTTGTAACTCATTTTATGTTGGTAAGACCAACAGGATCCTTCGTGATAGGATCAGAGAACATATGTACAATATTAGGAAAAGATTGGAACATAATGCACTCTCTAAACATATTATACAAGCTGGGGACACACATGCTTTTAATTTTAGGGTCATTGAGACCATTACCCCAAGTATTAGGGAAGGTGATGTTAGGAACATTACTGAGTACAGGGAAACCAACTGGATTATTATCCTTAGAGCAGACAGGGGGAGGGGGTTGAATGAAAGGGCATCTATTAAGCCCTTGCTTAAGAAACGAAGGATTCAGACATGAGAGTGTTTTCATTACTAACACATTTGACATTACATTTATGATATAGAGCTGTAGAATGTTGTATGTATTTTTTATATATATTATATTTTTTATATATGTGTTATTTTGTTTATTTTTTTATTCAGTTGACAGTGCACTATGAAGTTTTGCCTATTAGTAATGGTATACCTGCCACACTCTCTTTTTAAGAATATGTCTGATTTAATTGATTTTATTGATGTGCTTAGTTGATTGGATGCTGAATTTTTGAATTTTTATCAATGGAGTATCTTTTATTAAATGCAATATGGTCTGATGAAGCTTATTAGTGAAAGCGCTTACCATTTTACTGTTTTTCTACAATAAATTTTATGTGCAAGGAATTTGAAGACCTGAGATTCTGCTTGGTTGCTCTGTTGTGAGTTTTTGTACAGCGTTTATTTTTTACATTTTCCTATCATACCATTGCTACCTGTCAATTGAGTGAGACCTTAGTGAGCAATTTTCTGAAGACAATTTGAACAACTTTATCAAGAATTTATTTACAATATCAACTGAAAAGAGGCTGCAGCACATTGAGTGCCCATCTGGATAAATGATGAGACCTACCTGATGCTGGCTGTCTGTGTTGGATATGAGCGGAGAATGCAAGCACACCTGAGGAATTTCACTCAGATCAACATTTAGAACCAGACTGTCACAGAGCTCCAAGGATGTATAGGAATCTACAAGACAGTTGTGTAGAACTAGCATCAGTACAATGATGTTTACCATAGGGACCAAAATGACCTGCAAAACAAGATCATAGAAGTTCAGTGCCAGCTCCCAGATGCCTACAATATGTGCCATAAACCACATCTTAACACCTAGTACTTACTGTTAGCATTTACTGAACATATGTGGCTAGGTGAAGTAGGGTTCATAGATATTCCATATATAAAACATGTATGAATATGATTAGGGAAATTGTAGTGGAATTAAAATATAATAGTTAAATATTGCTGTACATCTAACTGTGCATACTAAAGTCATCTTCATCTCCACACTAGCTGGACCAAATATGAAGGTGTGCAGAATATTTAAGCAACAGCAGGTATTTTGATGGAATTCAAATATGTCACAGATCCCATTAAAAGTGCTAGTCATTCAAAAAAGCTGTTTAGCCATGAAAAGTACTGTGCTGTCCATTAGTTCATCTGGTAAAGGACAGTATAAAGAGGTTGATTATCCATAGGTTCAAATCCCACTAAGTCCTTGATATATTACATGTGTTCCATTTTGGAGCACATTAACAATTACAACTCATAGGCCACAGATGACTATGCATTTTGTCTTTAGCCACAATCCTTAGGGAATATTCCATATCAAGTTGTTTCTTAACACTGATGGATGTGTAAGTCCATTGCAATGATCACAGACAATTAAATTTTGTGACCTTTGTCGTAGGTGTTCATTAATGAGTGTCCACAGGTAGTACTTACTGACTGTAACAACAATGCAGGTGACCATGCATTTGATATGACTGAGTGTAGTAATCAGACTGGATATACATAAAATGTGCAGATGTAATCACTACACTGTGCCATAGCTGATGGTTTAGCACTTTTGGCTTATATCATTAACTGCACTCCTACCTGCAATGTTGTTTTGATTTTGTATCTCAATGTTGTCTTTTAATTCCTGTCATGGTCATTCTTTTTCTTTTTTTTAACATTGAGATGTGTGTTTCTTGTAACCTATGTGAGGTAATCTCTGTTTTGTAGTACAAGATTCTTTTATGCAGCAGATGACTACACATCTCTTCGTTATCTGCAGTATTTCTAGATAGTTCCATACCATTTAAATATTTACCATGGATATCCTTATGCTCCCATTGCAACTTGAATTTAGCATCAAAATAATATGCATGCTCAGCATTATATATTGCTTGATTAATAGCCACATACATTGATATTTGCCCATGTTAGAAAAATATGTAAACATTGCAGTGGATTGCATTCCATTTCAGTGTATGTTGTAATCACACCTAATTTACAGCAAATCTGGATATATAATCCCTTGACTGTGGCATAGCTGAAGGGTTCGCAGGATAGGTCATTTAACTGACTGCAGTCCAAATTATCTTGTGTTTGTGGGTCTGACTCCTCAATCAGACATTTAAGGCCTGTAATTTGCAGCTATGTGCTTGCTAGATAGGCTTGGTCCTTAACATGCAACTTCTGTAGATTAATTTTCAGTGTTGGCTTACCTTAGCTCCTTATTGTGTGGATATCTGTGTTTTTGTCCATGTCTGCACTTCTTAGGATAATGTGCATGTTTGTATTTGATGAACACCTTCTCTTTGTACATATGTCAAGATATCATAACTTGTAAGCAGTCTACACATATAGATATATTGCTATTTTTGTACGTGTATGTACTATTGTTCACTTATGCAACATTTATTATTTATGGGCTGGATGCTGAATGACAGTATAGTTTCATAGGTTCTTAGGTTTGTACTAGGCTATTAACCACCAGGGTCTTTATAAGCCAAGCCGTGCAACCCAACTCAGTTTTGTTCTCAAGTACACTGGGCACCTATATAGTGAGGGTATGTTAATAAGGAGTAGCTAAGGGTTATTGAAGAGCATGTTAGTTAGAGATTAGTTAACTTACTGTTGGCCTCTGTCCATTAGAGACATGGGGGTCAAACTGGTAGTGAATTTATGATTTCCCTTCCAATGATCAAGGTTTCCCTTAAAAAGGCTCAGGGATGAACTTCACTTATCATGTATGGGGAGCCTATTCCATAGTGCAGGGACCCTTTCAGACATATATTGGTCTCTCCAGCATGTTGCATTCATGTTGCAGGCAAAGTTCAGGTCCTTGGGTCTAGTGTTCCTGGTGCTGTTTGTTTTGTGGGAGGGGTCTCACCAGTCCTGACTTTTTGGGTTCTATCTGTGAGCCAGTCAGAAATCCAGCGAGTTATGTAGGGATTTATGTCTAGTTCTGAGAGTTTGTCAACAACACCTGAGTGGGGTATTGTATCAAATTCCTTGGCCAGGTCAAGGTAGGCAGTGTGTACTATTTTTCCCCTCATCCATAGCCTTGGTGACCATCTCAAAGAAGTCTACCAAGATCAGTAGGTAAGACCTTCCCTTGACCAAAGCCAAACTTGGATGGCTCAAGTGTCTATGGGTTGCCAATGTCCTTGTTGATCACTTCCACAATAATTTATTCCATGGCTTTGCATATTAGACTTTTCAGACTGATGGGTCTGTAATTCCCAGGGTCAGTCCACTCTTGTGGAGAGGGATGACTGTTGCAGCCCTCCATTCACTTGGTATGTAACTGTTTTGAGGCTGTAGTTGAATAGTACCTTGAGTCATCCTGCTTGATCATGTTCGAGGCTTTTTAGTAGGTAACCATGGACATTGTCAGGGTCCATTGAAGCAGTGTTTTTGACCTTAGCAAGTGCAGCTAGGACATGCTCCCTGCTGATAGTTGGGAGGATATGCTAGAAGGGTTTCACAGGAGGTAAAGGTGGGGGGATGAAGTTAGTGCTAAATTTATCAGCTAGAAGATTTGTTATGTCATCCTAGTCAATGAAGGTCATGCCATTTACCACCAGTTCTGCACACTGCTGTCTGCTACCTTTAAGGTTTCAGACATTGCTGAAGAAGGCCTAATGATTGTTCTTAGCCTGAGAGGCTATCCTGACCTCATAACTGGCCTGTCGGTACTTAATAGCCCTCTTAGTTTCTTGTTTAGTTGAATTAGAAGGCTGTTGTCTCTGTGAAAGTTGTTCTGTCTAATTTTGGCCATGATTTTTTTCTTTTTTTATATACCCTGTTAAGGTTAGGATTCCACCAGTGAGGCTTTCCATTGATGTTAGATTTGGGGTTGTTTCTGGTAGATATAGCAGCCTCAGTTTAGCCATTTACACATTTATACAGGGTTCCTGTGAACAATTCTGCATAGAAAGCTGTGTTCAGGGTTTTCAGGAGCCATGAATTTTAACAAACTGTCACTTAACAAAATGTAGTTAGCTTAAGAATAGTTCTTAACTGTTACTGGTTTAGCTGGGTTTACCTGGCTGATTTTTATTTTGAGGAAGACAGCTATGTGGTATGACTTCACCAATGAGGACATGACATGGGGTAATGCGTGCAATACTCTCCTGTTCTGCTGAGTATCAGGTCTATTATGTTTGATTCCCTGGTTCCTGTGCACAGTACGTGGTCCAGAGTGTTTGTGTTGACAAAGTCCAGGAAACATTGTGGCTGTGAGTTAAAGGCAGTTTACATTTCCCAATTTATCGAGGGGTAGTTAAAGTTTCCCATGAATGGGGTGTTTGGTTGGATGTTAAGCGCCTCCAGGTCCAGGTACAAGTTGTGAGCTTTGCTGGTTATAGAGGGTGACCTGTAACTAGTTAGTAAATGGATGAACTCTAGTGTAGCACACTGTTTAACTAACCTGGAGTTGTATTTGTTAACTTAAATCGAGACACCCCCACCTTTATCCCATATCTGTGTTGTTGGTCTAAATGTGAGGAAAACACTGTAACCTTGTAATGCTGGAGTACTTTCTGTGACTTTAAACCAAGTCCCAGTGACAGCATAGATTGCATACTCCAGAGTGAGGAGAGCTTGTAGGGTGTGGAATTTCTTTTTAGGCTCCTAACATTGAGCAGTAGTACCTTAAGGTTGTTTTGATTTTTTTTTTTTTTGCTATGTTTGTAATTTTGTCATTTTGACATTGTCTAAAAAAGGCTATATGGGGTGGGTAATGTAATGTTTTGTCCAATATCTGAAAGCCTAGGGGGAACTGGTACAGACCATCCTTAGCAGAGCAACATGGTCTTTTGACCATATTCTCCCATAATGATAGATATTGCATCCCTCGGGAGTGACATCAGAAACTATGCCTATTATTAAAATCAATCATTTTCTGTTCCTACTGTGGCATCATCCTAGTTGAAGGTAGAATGCTGGTCAATGCAAGGCATGTACCTGTCTCTGACATATATTCAGAGATATCCATAATGTCGTGTCGTGGTTTGGTTCCTGGTTCGAGAATATCCATAATGTTTCCTTTCATATAGTCCAGTGAGGTGCGTCTCAGGTCATTTACACTCACATGGACTATGATAGAATCATACTGGTACATGTGGTGTACTGAATTGAGTGTGTGCACAATAGTATGGATCCTAGCTCCAAATAGGCAACTAAGTTATCTTCTCCTTGTCCAGCCTGGTGAGAGAGGCATTTGTATGTCATACAAAAAAATCCCCTATGTGTGTGGTGAGCAGCATGTGTGTAAGATGTGGAGTGTGTGTGTTCTTGACAACCTTGTTAGTAAGTCTTCCCAGGAAATTATTTGTATATATCTCTCACATACTGTGTTAGTTTCTTTAAGGATTAAAAGGTTTACAGAGGACATGAGACAATTGCGTCATTGTCTCAGGATGCCCATATCTACTAAGCTGGCCACAGAGACATTAGAAAAATGCATCTCCATATTATCAGGACCTATATTAGGGTTGGTCTATTATAGTTTAGGGACTTGATTTTATGCAGAGTCACATGTGAGATGTCTTGGATTAAGGCTAGCTGTTAGGTAGTGCCATGATCTGTTATCAGTGCTGTTCGGCTCACTAACTAGCTGCCCTAAGCTTAGCTCTGCTCAAAGTCTTGCAGTATTACAGGATAAAGTCCTAAGTACTAGCTTTAGGTAAAGTTTACAAAGTGCTTGCCACTGTACAGGACACTGCTAACTGCCGCTGCTCTGTGAGTACCTCAGTCCAAATGCACCTACTTTGTAACCATAGGGAAAAAAAGCTGGAAACTAACTTCTATGCCCTTTAGCTAATAAATGACAACAATATGAGTTCCCTGGAGTGCTTCCCAACCTAGAGAAATGAGGCAAACTACTTCTGCCAGAAGGTGTATGACCCTGGAAATTTTTAATGTAAAAGCACAGCAAAAGTAACTCAAGTGCAGACAAACACCAAACAGTTCAGTCCCTGGCTAGATCACTTTCCTGCAAGGTGATTTAAATCAAGGCAAATCAGTAAACCAACAGACAGACAAGAATAGCAATTTTTCAGGTAAACAATTGCTTAAATGCTTTGAAAATACCATAAAAAGTAGAGATCCTTTAAATTAGAAAGTACAGGTGCAAAAAATACAGTAAAGTTCCTTATCTCAGCCTGTATGGCTATGGATGCACTTGAGTGATGTATGCTAAGATTATAAAAGTCACCCTCCTAATATTACAGTGCAGATAGTATTAACTTTGTTTAATGTCATTTAAAAATGCACACAGTGCAGATCACCTTGCATATCATTAGTTATGTGTCGACAGGGGTACAAGGCATATCATGTTTTAACTGTGTAGTCATATTATTTATTTTTATTTATTTATTTACATTTGTTGACCGGGAGTGTCCGACTGGACTTAGGTCCATTTTCAGTGGAGACCTGGGGAGAAAAGCTCCACAGTTAAAATATACAGACAGTAGTTATATTGGATTTACATAGCAGTTAACAATTTGATCAACATAGCAATTAACAATTACAAACATAGTTACAGATGAAGAACGTAGCACATCAGTAGACAACTAGAATCTTTATCGTCTGCGAAGTACATAACAGACATTAACAATTGTTACAATAAGAAGTTCCTGCTGTATAATAAGAAGTTAGGTTTATGAGCATCCGAGCTTGCTATAACCAAGGTATTTAGTGGGGTGGAAAGAAAGGTGGTGAGTAGATGGGGTGGGTGATATTATCAGGGGAGTTGCAAGGGCATAGCCTGCATGTTTTAGGTGTGCTGTCACTGACAGTAGAATTCCATTAACTTCTTTTCACACAGCAAAGAACAAGTCGCTAAGCAGGCAGGATTCTGGATTTTGACGAGAACACAAGTGAATGCTATAGGTTTGAGTCCAAGTTCTGGGTAATCATTTCTTCTAGTGTGTGTAAAACAGTTGCACCACGATATAAATCGCACTCTATGCAAACTGTAACCTAGGCTTG
This sequence comes from Protopterus annectens, assembly GCF_019279795.1. Lineage (NCBI taxonomy): Eukaryota > Metazoa > Chordata > Ceratodontiformes > Protopteridae > Protopterus > Protopterus annectens. Next base: position 269,165,210 of record NC_056728.1, read on the forward strand.
TATAACACTGTTTGGTAATGTGATTACTTTACTAAGGCTGCATTCTGAACTGACCTATCTTAATGTTAAATGCTGTTTAACCTCATAACACAGAATCACTTTTTATTTATATTTCTTTATTCATTCAGGTGCCGAGGAATGTACTAGTAATTGTGCTCTTTGCATTAAGTGTATGCACAGGCTGGAGGACCAAACGAAGGGAGAGCGGTATGTGTTATTATCTTCAACATTCTGTCTGCCCTGTAGGACCATTAGCATGTGCCTATCCCCTGTATGAGAATGTTATTCAGATGTCATCAGTGCATGCAAATGAAATGGAAAGCTTCTTGATAGCCACTACTAATAGCCTTGCTTGTTTAAAAGAATGACACAATGTATCCATTCAAGCTCAACGTACCATACAACTGAGATCCGTAGGTAAATCTTTTCTATATGATTCTTGTGCTAAATTTAGGGATTCCTTCTATTTGTGTTAGAATTTGGCAATGTGATATTTATTCTATTTTCTCTTAAGTCGAATTACAAAATTTATACTGAAGGAGATCTGCATCTATTAATATAAGATATTATTCTTCCAATGTTTTTAGAGAAAACCCACCTTAGCATCATCTATATAGTTAACTAGACACAAACTGTTGCCCAAAAAAGCACTGACAACATGCATATCTTAAATAATTTGCCCCAAGACTGAGTCCATGAAACCTGGCTTAAAAGGAATAGACTGATACTCAGTGTCATTAAACCAAAATTGACCTTGCTTGGAAAGAAATATCTATTTGGGGATATGATCCAGTGCTTTAAAATTAAAACTTAATAAGTTGTTTGTAAATGTAAATATGCTGACTTCCTACTGCACATTATTACAAATTGCAAATTAATATAATTAATAAAAAAAACTTTATTGACCATACCGATTAAAAAGCTTTTACACATTTTATCTAAACAGATAGTTTCAGTGGCACCATTGTTTATACTATTTACAGGGGTCTTAAGTTTTCTGAATTAAATAAAGAAAAGAATAAGAAACCAGCTACCATAAAGTAGGTACTTTTAAAGTTAGCTAAATACCCCAAACTTGTCTTATTGTGTTCATCATCCATAGGAAGTGCAACTTTAGTTTGCAAAAAGTTCTTTCTGTAAAGAACTTTACACACATTTATCATAACTCTATACTAAGTATACCTTAACAGAACTTTAGGACATTTGGATCATTTTATACAAGTAGCCTGTGAATCTCATGTTTCATTTCTTGGCATACTCCAAACAGGAGAATAGGACCTTCAGAACAAATTCTACAAGAAGCCTATAAATGAACTATCTCATTATTTGATAAAAATGTTGAATGACCTATATCCTTATTTTGCAACAAATGCAAAGTGTCAAAAGCATCATCCATGGACCAACTTCAAAAGAAACTGAGAAGAACAATAATCCCTGTCCCTGTGAAGGGATAGTTCTTGCAACACTTACTCCTTTGGTAATCTAAGATTGAAGAATTATACTCATCTAAAGTTTTATAGTCATTGAATGCATCTTTGTTAAGCTAAATATGTTTCATAGTTTCATAGTTTAGTACTAGGCTATCTGCCCTGGGGCATTTATAAGCCTAGCCATAGTGATGTGGCTTTCGCCACCCCATGTAATGGTACAAAAGTGTACAGAATAGATCTAGAATACTATGCCTCTGTCTAGTAGTGACACAGTGAAGACCCCCTTACATAATAGAATTAGTTTACTGTGCCTCTGTCTAGTAGTGACACAGAGATGACCCCCGGGGTAAACCTACGATCTCCCATCCACTCGTCAAGATTTCTCTTGAAGAGAGTCAGTGAGGGGCTCTGCCTAACATGAACTGGGATTATGTTCCAGAGTATGGGAAGCCTTTGAGTTATGAATCTGTCCCTCCAGCATGTCCTATTCATATTTGTGTTGAGGTTTAAATCTTTAGCTCTCGTGGTTCTGATGGATTTGAATTTTTTGAGGTGGAGCATGTCCATCAATTCCTGATTGGACATGGCCTTGTATGTCAGGCACAGATCACCTCTGAGTAGGCGGTATGCTACTGAATAGAGCTGGAGTTTCTTTAGTCTGGCAGCATATGACATATGTTGGAGACCCTTGATCCTCTTGGTGAGTTTTGGGGTCTCTCCAGCTGTTGCAAGTGCCGGGTGAGGTACATACCAAATGGGGCATTGTACTCAATCATGGGCCTGATAAGGGAGGGGTATAGGGGTACAATGACCTCCTTTGATCTGGACATGAATCCCTTCATGATAAGGTGGGAAAGGTAGAAAGTCTTTCTAACCACTTTGGCAACGTGGGTGTCAAATGAGAGGTCACTATCAACTTGGGTCCCCAGGTCTCTGATTATTTTTTCCGTACTCAGTGGGTTACTGTCTATGTGATAATTTGTGGGTACTTTGTTTTTCCCAAAGGGAATGACTATACATTTTTTGGCATTTAGTTTAAGGCCATGACTCTGGCACCAGTTGTCCATTTCAGTGAGGCCTTTCTGTAGGATGTATGTGTCAGCTGGTGTATCGACTATGGCGCCTAGTTTGCAGTCATCTGTGAACTTTGTCAGCCACAACCCTCCCATGTTTGCTTTCACATCTGAGAAATAAATGCCGAACAAGAGGGGTCCCAGGACAGAGCCCTGTGGGACACCACTTGTGACTGGCTTTGAGTCTGACATGGCTCCAGCGATTTTGACTTTATGGGTTCTATCCTTTAGCCAGTTTGCAACCCATCTTGTGACATATGGATTTACATTTAAGCTGTTGAGCTTGTCTATGATGCCTGAGTGGGGTATTGTGTCGAAAGCTTTAGCCAAGTCCAGGCAGGCTGTATGGACTGCTTTGCCCTCGTCAATGGCTCTAGTGACTGTTTTGAAAAAGTCAACCAGGTTCAAAAGGCAGGATCTGCCCTTTACAAAGCCGAACTGGGTGGGATTAAGTGTCTGTAGGTCCCCAATGTCACTGTTTATGAGTTCCATAATGATTCTTTCCATAGCTTTGCCGACCAGGCTGGTTAAGCTTATGGGGCGGTAGTTACCAGGGTCTGTAGAGGTGCCTTCTTTGTGGAGTGGGACCACTGTTGCTGTACGCCAGTGTTCAGGTACATATCCTGTAGTAAGGCCAAGGTTAAATAGCATTTTTATGTGTGGGTTTAGCTCCTCTTGGAGTTCACGTAGCACGCAACCCGGGATACCATCAGGTCCCATTGATGCTGTGTTTTTAGCTTTGCTGAGGGCGGTTCTCACCTGGACATCTGAGATGACAGGGAGGTTACATTCAGCTGGGATAAGTATTTCTTCTTTTGGGGATGAGGGAGGGGAGAAATTTGCACTGACCCTGTCTGCCAGAATGTTGGCAATATCTGTGGGTTCAGTGTATATTTTGTCATTGTGAACTAACTCTGAGCATATCTGAGGGTTTCCGCCCAGGTTTCTAACATAGCAGAAGAAGGTCTTGTGGTTATCTTTAGTGTCCATAGCGATTTTTCTCTCAAAGTTGGCCTTGGATGTTTTTATGAGAGAACGTAGCTTTCTACTAGTGCTGATCAGAGATGCCTTATCTTTATGGGATTTTGCTCTGTCGTGCAGTAGCTTCCTTCTTTTGTTATACAATTTGTTTATGGCTGGGGTCCACCAGACAGGATGCCTGCCCTTGGTGGAGAGGGTCTTGGTTTTATTTGGGATTGCATGAGCCATGCATTCTTGAAGATGTCCGTAGAAAGCATTTGTGAAGGATTCAGCATTGTGGGATGTGGTTTCCACTGGACCAGTGGGCTTAAAGGATACCATCTCAGTCTTAAGAAGTGTAAAGTCGGCTTTTGAGAAGTTTTTCACTGTAGTCTTTTGTGTTGGGGGTGGAGGTGGGATATGTATATCCAGGGTGATTAGTTTGTGGTCAGATCTCACTAGTGAGGGGTATACTTCCGGTGTGGAGCACTTTGTCCCCATGTTTGTGATGATCAGGTCTAGTATATTATCTCCCCTTGTGGGAGAGGTGACTAGCTGTTCCATTGCATTTGAATTTATGAGTTCCAGGAACCTTTGGGCTAGGGTGTTAGGGCTAGAATAATGCACCCAGTCTATGTTAGGGTAGTTGAAGTCTCCCAATATGATGGTGTTTGGTGAGACATTCATATCCTCCAATGTCTTCAGGAAGGCTGAATGGGGTTCCTGAGATTGGGAGGGTGGTCTGTAACATGCTACCAGTTGTATAGCAGTTTTGCCTATGGTTAGTTGCACCTGGATGGTCTCTGATGCTTCATGTGTTGCCACTAACCTGGAGGTGTGGGTGTCCTTGATGAATATGGACACTCCCCCTCCCCTTTTGGTTTGGCCCGAGTTTTGGGGCCGAAAAGCATGATACGAGGTATAGCCTGGTAGCGCTGGGGTGCTCTCAGGAGCCTTGAACCAGGTTTCAGTTACTGCACAGACATCGATGTTCTCCATACTGAGGAGTGCTTCGAGAACCTGCATCTTGAGATTTAGACTTCTGGCATTGAGCAGCATTACCCTTAATTTTTTTCCATTTTTGTTTTCTAAGGAGGTGGGTTTGTCTTTTGAGCCTTGCCTAAAAAAGGCACTATGGGGTGGCAAGAGCCTTAGCCAATATCCGTAAGCCCAGTGGTGACAGATGCAAGCCATCCCTTGAGAAGCAGTGTGGCTTGTCCAGCATGTCATCCCAAGCAGACAGACATTGGATCCCCCTAGAATGACACCAGTAATTGAGCCAATTATTAAAGCTGATCATATTGTCTTTGTATTGTGGCATCATTCTTGGTGAGGGCAAGATGCTGCTCAGGGTCAGGGTCATACCAGCCTGGGCTACATAATCAGAGAGCTCCTCTATGTCTCTTTTCATGTAGTCCAGGGAGGTATGTCTCAGGTCATTCATGCCGGCATGGACAATGACGGAGTCATATTTGTACTTGCTTTGGAGTGACCTGAGTGCATGTGTTATGTGGCGGATCCTAGCTCCCGATAGGCAGCTCACCGTTACCCTCTCCTTGTTCAGCCTGGTAAGCGGAACGTCAGTGTGTCTGACTATAGAGTCACCTATTACTAGTGTATCAGGCATGGTGTTTGGCCTTAAGGGCTGTGATTGTTTGACACACTGATTTATTGAAGTATGTGTTGCATGTGTTATGTTTTGAGGTGGTGGATTTTTGGGTGTCTGCTTTGGGAGCCTCTGTTGTTTTGGTAAGTTTTTTGTTAGAGCCTCCGAGTATGTCTTTGTGTTATTATGTGTTTGGTTTGCAGTTGTGGTTGGTCTATGTGGGACTGGGTTTGCTGTGTGTGTGTGGTTACCTTCTCCTACTGTCTGGTCTTGCCAGTCCTGAGTTGAGAGAGTTCGGCCTCCAGTTTGGCTATATAGTTGCATCCCTCACATGTATCTGTGTTTGTTGGGAGGAGGAGAGGGTTGTCTGTGTACATGAGATAATTGTAGCATTGTCTCAAGATTCCCAGATTAACCAACTGAACCGGAGGGGATGCTAGTAATCTACCACTCGACATGCTAGAATATTATAAGGGAGTGCTGTGCCTTTAAGAGAAGTGGGTACTCACAGGGGTGGTAGGTGGATGTAGTGCTTACTTTAGTTTCAGAGTGCTTACTTAGAAGAGAGGTTTTGAGAACAAGTGCTAGGCTTATAATAAAGCGAGTAGACTGATTATTATAAGAGTAGAGCTTTCTTAAGGGAAATTTTGAAGAGCAGACTTGGCAGAGCCTGAAAAAGTTTAACCTTGTTTAACCACAGGGAACTTCAAAAGAGCTAGAAATGGTCCAAAACAACCAATTACTACAAGCTCTTGTGCTGAGGTCACTCCTTCAGGACAGATAGGCTGCTCAAGGCTCCCCACTCCCACTGGTGAGCAAAGAAACTTCCTTCTATCCAAGTAAGGCAATGGACAACACAGGAACTACACCACAGCCCAGAATACAGCAAAGCCTGTATACTGGTCTAAACTAGTCGAGGAGAGGCGGGAAAACAAGGATATTTTTTTTTTTGTTTTTTTTGTTTTGAGATAGAAAGCACACAGAAATGCAGGAAACAGTAATAAATCAGTTACACAGGCTAGCACACTTTAGTGGGCAGCCTCAACAGTTAAATTTAACAAACAAACAAACAAACAAACAAACAAACAAACAAACAAACAAACAAACTTTCGACCAATTTTCGACCAAATGTAACTTTAAGTGCAGATAATATATAATGCAACAAACAGCTAAAAAACAGTTTAAGCTTGTTCAAAGTAAGCAAGAGAAGGTATTTTAGGTAAAAAATAGCAAAAAATACTTAAATCAGGAAAGTAGTCGCTTTTCTCAGTTCTCTGCTGCTAGGACCACTCTGCAGGACCACGAGGAGCTGTTTCTGAGTAGTATAGCCAGAAAAAAAATGCTCAGAGGCGGATTTTAAACAGGGAACTTCAAAAGAGCTAGAAATGGTCCAAAACAACCAATTACTACAAGCTCTTGTGCTGAGGTCATTCCTTCAGGGACAGATAGGCTGCTCAAGGCTCCCCACTCCCACTGGTGAACAAAGAAACTTCCTTCTATCCAAGTAAGGCAATGGACAACACAGGAACTACACCACAGCCCAGAATACAGCAAAGCCTGTATACTGGTCTAAACTAGTCGAGGAGAGGTGGGAAAACAAGGATATTTTTTTGTTTTTTTGTTTTGAGATAGAAAGCACACAGAAATGCAGGAAACAGTAATAAATCAGTTACACAGGCTAGCACACTTTAGTGGGCAGCCTCAACAGTTAAATTTAACAAACAAACAAACAAACTTTCGACCAATTTTCGACCAAATGTAACTTTAAGTGCAGATAATATATAATGCAACAAACAGCCTATATCTCACACTAATTCAAATAGGTTTTTCTTAAGATATGTGCTAATCTGTTAGAGAAAAAATATGTTATGCATTGAAATCAGTCCAAATCAGCATTGCGTGCTGCTGCTGAATTACTATATTTTTCTGTGCATGCAATGCATTTGCATTTGATTATGCACCTTTCCTTGTGCATTTGCATTTGATTATGCACCTTTCCTTGTAGTGCACTGCGCAGAAATCAGATTCCCTTCACAAGCTTGAAGTTTCAAAACTCGAGACCATTGAAGTTTTGAAACTTTGAAAGTTTTGAATGGAGATCGCCGTACAACGCGGAATGGGACATTTACTGTTTTCCTCACTATAGCACGATCTCAGAGTTGGTATATTTATTT
>NC_056728.1:269177452-269229952 GCF_019279795.1 Protopterus annectens
TGCTTTTGTAAAACTTTACAACTATTGCAATAATATTGTAACAGTTATAATCCTGCTTCTTGTTTGTATCTTACACTCTCACAAACTTTGTTCAAAGATGTTCTACAGATAAGTGATGACGGTAGAATTTGCATCATTTCCACACCCCAATATGAGGCCATTTCATGCACTGAAAGAGTTTCAATATGACAGACCAAAAGCTTCGTCCTTTGAGGGATTTCACCTCTTTCACAGTACGTGTGGCACCCATGTGATTTAATACCCAACCTAAGTCTCACTTGAAATCTCATACGCTGTTTAAAACATTCAAGAAATGTCATTGGGCCATCAGGGTACTGCATGCACACAGGAAAAGACTGTGGCTTTAGCTAAAGGAAAGCAAATCTGACTAGCTTGCTTCTTTCTGGTTCGGGTAATGTTTACAGAACAGTACTGATATGGGTGGGAGCCATAGACCTCAAGCAGTTAGTATTGGTTGCTCACAGGGCTTGTTTCTCCCTTCAGTTTCATCATGGGGTGCTTTTTGTTGTGATATCTACTTGTCTGCACTGTGCTCAGGTGGACTTCCCCTCGGGATTCTGATTTGTTCCCACATCCCAATCCTGCAAATTCTTAGGTGTACGAGCAGTGCGTGTGCTTATGTGTGTGTTTGTATGCATTTGTGTGTTTCTGCATATCTGTGTGTGTGTGTGTGTGTGGTGTGTGTGTGTGTGTGTGTGTGTGTGTGTGTGTGTGTGTGTGTGTGTGTGTGTGTGTGTGTGTGTGTGTGTGTGTGTGTGTGTGTGTGTGTGTGTGTGTGTGCATGTATGCACATGTGTTTTTGTGTGCATATCTTATGGTGGACTACCATGGTATCCAGGATTATTTTTCTGCTTTATATATATTGCCTACAGGAATATACTTTTGCTCCCCGTGAACCTAAATGGGATAGAGCAGGTAGAAAAATGAATGAATACATTTTATTTATTGGTTTATTTATTTATTTTCTGACATTTGTTTACTGGTAAAGTCCGACTGGACCAAAAGATGCCCATTTCAGTGGAGGCCTTGGGAGAATACTACATTTATATAAGAAAAAAAGAAATAAAAAAACTATTTACAAAAAAAAAAAAAATTACAAGAATACATACACATTAAATGCAAAAAAAGCATGCTTTCAAAATATGGTATTGGAATTAATAAATCAGATAATGCACAATTTAACATTTTCTGGTAGAACATGTAGAAAATTGTTTTGAATGGTATGCACATTAGTCTTTCTAGGAATTAAACATCAGTATTATTAGATGATTGCAAAATCAGAAAGAAAGAAAAGACAGGTGGGGAGAAAGAGGAAGTAAAAGAGGAAGGGTAGGTTTTAGAGAGAAAGGATAGCTTGTAGAGGAAGGAAGATAATGGGAATATAACAGTCAGAGTATGGGAGAGCTGTGGAGAAAAGTGGGCAGTAGGTGGAGAAAAATGAGGGAAACGAAGAAAATAAAGTAAAATGGTTGGAAGAAGATATGGATGGAAAGATGGAAAGAAGGGTAGGTAAGTTAGAGAGTGTCTAGCCAGGATTGGTGCATGAGCAGAGTCATTTTTTTGAATATGAATTCTTTAAGTAGGTGTTTAAAGGTAGCCTTGTTTGAAATAGAGCCCATGGAGCAGGGTTTTTTGTAACACAGTAGGAGTCTAGGCTTTCTCCAGCTGATTTTTTTTCAGTTTATATAGGGACAGGAAATGTTTATCTTCTAACCAGAGAGATCTTTTGACGTGTTAGGGCTGGAGAAGAGAACTAAGGGCTGTACAGATAATAGGTTTATGAATAGTATTGTGAGTTGTTATCAGATGGATGTAATTTAGTTGTTGTGGAAGTTTAAGCCAGTTTAGTGTATGAAGAGCAGAGCAGTGGTGGGTATGATATGGGACGCTGGTAGCAAATTCAGCTATTTTGTTGTAGCAAGTCTCTAGTTTTATTTTCAGTGTGGATGGTAGACTGGTGAAAATAGGAGCTTTATATAGGAGAGACAGTAGCAGGTAGGTAGTGGCAAGGGTAGTTTTGGTGAAGTTATTTAGGAAGTATTTATTTCTATCGAGTATTCCAAGATTCTAACTTGTTTATATTATTTTGTACATATAGGTCAAATTTAAGGTTGTTGTCAATAATTATACTTAATTTTGTGTGGGTGTCTAGTTCAATTACTGTATTATTAAGGGAGATGACCTTGAAATTATTAGTATCTGAGAATTTGGCTTTAGGAGTAAATAGAAGAATTTTTGATTTGGGGGGGCGGTTAAGTAAGACTTGGACATTACTAAGCCATATCTCAATACAGGTAAAAGCTTCCTGAGATATGAGCTGGAGGTGTGAGAGAGAATTAGAAGAGCAGATGATAGCGGAATCATCAGCGTACTGAATAAGTGAACCTTGACGCATGGAAGTGTGTAGGTCATTGATGAAAATATTAAAGAGGAGGGATTCAAGGATCAAACCTGAGGAGCCACAGTTTTACTAGGCAGGTATGGAGAAAAGAAGCTTGCCATTTTACTGCTTGTTGTCTGCTGGAAAGGTAGTTAGTGAACCATTTGACAGAAGAATTTGATTGAGCACATTTAGATATCTGGAGGAGAAGGATGCAAGGTTGTATCAAAGGCCTTTGAAAGATCAAGAAATAGTGCCGAGATAAATTTGCCAGATTCTCTAGCCTTATTTATAGTTTCTGTGAAGGATAGTAAGGCAGTTATGATACTATGGGCTGGATGAAATCCATGTTGTGTATTGGTTAGCAGTTTATTATTCAAGAGATGGTTAAGGAGCTGTTTGTGAATGTATTTTTTCAATATCTTTGACAGAGGGAACAAGATGGCTATGAGATGAAAATGTGTTACTTCAGTGGAGTTTCAGCCTTTTTTCCATAAAGAAGACTGGATATGTTGATAAGAATGTGAATATAGTACACTATAGCAGCTGTGGATAACCTAAGATATTCTGGAGGAAGGCTATCTATTGAAGTAGAACAATGTTTAAGTTTAAAGGGAAGTTTTTTGAAGGATGTAGAGACTGGTTCAAAGGAAAAGGAAGGTTTGGCTGGTAGAAGAGAAAGTTATAGAAGAGGGGTTTGAGGAATTTTGAGTGGAAGTGCAGGATAATAGTGTTCTAGATGATTTTAGGTTGGAGATGCTTTTAATGAAGTAAGTGCTAAATTGGCTAACTGTTTAGTTTGGAGATGTTTCAGGAGGTGGGCTAGGGTCTTTGCTTTAGTTTCAGGATTAAGTAAGAAGGTTACAGATGACCAGAATTTCCTAAGATTCTGCTTGTGATTGTTTTGTAGGTGTGAGGAGAACTGCTTTTTGTCACAATATGCTTGTGTTTAAGTTAGGTTATGCAGTTGCTTAAAAAGTAGAAAGCTGGACTGGGTTTTATCCTTTTGCCAGGCATTGTCCCTTTTAGTCATTAGATCTTTGGTAGATTTTGAAATCCATGAGGAGTGATTTATTTTGATTCTTTATGTATGGAAGGGAGCTAAACTATCAAGAATGCTGAGAAATGTGGAGTTGAAATGATTTACAGCTTCATCCAGAGGGAAGGGTTTTAGTGAGGACCAGTCCATGGCATTTAAGTAGTCATTAAATAATTCTGGGTTGAAGTTGAAGAGATTATGGGTGGATTTGTAATTCTGTTCTTTGGGGAGATGGTTACAGTTCTATAGGCATAGATATGTAGGTAGGTGATCGCTTAAGGTGTCTGGAAGTGTTTCAGCACTAAAAAAAATTGTTAGGATTGGATACCAGTATCCAGTCGATGGATGAGCTTTGTTCACTAGATTTGTTATATCTGGTAGGAATTTGTAAAAGCTGTGTGAAACCAAATAGGTTCAAACTGGAAGTAGGGAAGTCAATGGTGAAGCTTTTCCCAATGTTGACATTCTCAAGAGTAATAGATTTATTAGTGGTTGTGCTGGAAGTCCAGGTAAGTATGTTTTTGAGTATGGGAATATTATTGCAGAGAGGAATGTAGATTACAATAATGCATATACTTTTTTCCTATTTGTTTTTAGGAAGAAGGTGAGGAGTTCAGCATTAGAGAAAGCTGGAATTGTATTTTTGTATGGGATAAGCCTGGGAGAGTTAGGGTCAAACATAGCTATTCTACCTGCTTTATTTCTTATTTTAGCTGCTGATATTGTATTATAGCCAGTAGGTGAATTTTTTTTTCAAGCAAGAAACATCTTTACTGAGTTATCACTTATGACATAGGCAATCATACTTTTATATAAATGAAAACAAACTATATGGACATATTTTCAGTTGCAAACATTATACATCACATATAATCTTCTGTATAGCCATTGTCAGTCAAACATTACATAGATCATTCAGTTCCTGCCTTCCCTTAAATCATACTTATCCTCCAAAACATTATTCTGCATGTATTGTCCCACAGTTCCTATTTTTCTATGCAATTTGCTCATACCCTTTTTAAAGATCCCACTTCCAGTTCTTTATTCTCTGTCACTATATTCACAACTTCTAGTACCGTTGGTTTATACTTTGTTTTCTATTTTCTAGTAATTGCTTTTTTGGCAGCCACCAGAATTAAACTTAGTAAGGCCTTACTATGTCTAGATAATTCTGATTCTGTATCACAGATCAAAAGAATCATTTCCTTAGTTACGTCAATTTGCTCACCCAGTGTTTCTGACAGAGTAGTCTGCAGGGAATTATTAAAGTCTGCCAGCTCAATGCACTCCTCAAAAATATGTTCCCAATTACCTGTTTTTCCCCATAACACCTGCATCATAGGTTCATAGGTTCATAGGGTGTTTACTAGGCTAACAATCACAAGGCCCTTTTTAAACCTAGCCATGCATCCCAAATCTCTGACAAGTTCTGATACCCTTGATAAGTGTAAGCATGGGCCTGGGAGATGATCCATTTGCAGGTTACCGGTTTGCATTAGAGACATAGATGCTAAACCAGGGATGAATTTCCAGTTTGTCATCCAATTGTCCAAACTGCACTTGAATTGGGTTAGGGAGGAACTCTGCTTCACATGGATGGGGACCCTGTTCCATAGATGGGGTAGTCTCTGGGATACATACCTATCTCTCCAGCGGGTCCTATTTATATCATAGGCAAGGTTTAAGTCTTTAGAATGGGTAATTCTGCTACTGTTTGTTTTTCTGGATATGCAAGAGGTCCATCAAAGTGGGGTGTGACAATGCCCTGTATGCCAGGCATAGATCTCCCCTCAAAAGCCTGTAGGAGACAGAATACAGGGATAGAGCCTTTAGGCTGTCTGCATAGGACATATTATTTATGCCCTGTATTCTTTTAGTGAGGAACCTCTGTGGACATTCCATTTGTTGGATATGCCTGGTTAGGTACATACCAAAGGGTCCATTGTACTCAATGATAGGTCTGATGAATGCCGAATACAGTGGAACAATGACTTCCTTGGACTTAGATGTCATACCTTTGTTTATAAGTTGTGCAACATAGAATGATTTACTCACCACTGTAGACATGTGATGATCAAAGGCTAGATTACTATCTATGTGTGTCCCTAAGTCCCTGACTACTGGGTCAACTCTAAGGGGTGTGTTGTCAATATGATAGTTACCAGGGATGTATGACTTCCCAAAGGATACTATTATGCATTTCTTGGCATTTAGTTTTAGTCCATGGCTCTGACACCAGTTATTTGTCTGTGTCAGCCCCTCCTGGAGAACATTTGTGTCAGTGTAAGATTCAATGACAGCTCCTAATTTGCAATCATCTGCAAATGTAGTCAGCCACAAACCACTGACATTGGCCTTGACTTCTGAGTAGTAAATTCCAAAAAGGAGCAGCCCAAGGACTGATTCCTGAGGGACTCCACTTGTGACTGGCCTCTTTGTAGAGGTGGAATCCCCAATTCTAACTTCCTGGGTCCTGTCTGTGGAGCCAGTTGGCTATCCACCAGGTGACATACGGGTTTGTGCCTAACCTCTTGAATTTGTCAACAATGCCAAAGTGGGATATTGTGTTAAATGCCTTGGCCAGGTCAAGGTAGGCAGTGTGAACGATTTTGCCTTCATCCATTGCTTTGGTGACCTTCTCAAAGAAGTACACCAGGTTGAGTAGGCATGCTCTGCCCTTGACAAAACCAAACTGGGTTGGGTCCAGTGTCTGGAGGATTGCTATATCTCTGTCGATCATCTCCATGATAATTCTTTCCATGGCTTTACATATAAGACTAGTGAGACTTATGGGTCTGTAGTTCACAGGGTCTGTAGATGGCCCACCTTTGTGCAGAGGTATGACTGTTACCTTTCGCCATTCATAAGGCACAAAGCCTGTTTGGCGGTACAGTTAAATAGTAATTCCAGAGACCCTGATAGGTCATGTTTCATGCTATTTAGAAGGCATCCTGGGATATTGCCTGGGACCATTGATGCAGTGCTCTTGGTCTTAGAGAGAGCATTAAGGACCTGTTCCCTAGTGATAGTATGGGGAGTTATATTTGATGATATTTCCTGAGGGAAGGTTGATGGGGAGAGAGGAGTAAAGTTGGAGCTGAATGTATCAGCCAGGAGGCTTGCTATATCTTCTGACTCAGTATTACAATGAGCTCGGCGCACAATTGTATATTGCCTTTGAGGTTGCAGTTAAAGAATGCTTTGTGGTTGTTCTTGGCTTGGGAGGCCAAACTTACCTCAAATTTGGCTTTGGTAGACTTTATTTATCCTCTGAGTTGATTGTTTAGTTTGATGAGAGTAGGACCAGCCTTTGGTCAACTGGTGCCCTAGGCAAAAGTTCTCAACAGTGCTCCCCAGCACCATCCTGTGCCCCCATCCTGGTCTACCTACACCATCCAGATTATTGGAAAAGGGCCCCTGCTAGAGCAATGCCCTAGGCAGCCGCCTAGTTGATCTATGCCTAAGGCCGGCTATGGATGAGAGTGCTTTTATCCTTCTGGATGCTGTACCTCTTAATTTTTATTTATTTATTTATTTATTTTATTTTACATTTATTGAGCAGGATAGTCAGACTGGATACATGTCCATTTTCAGCAGAGGCCCGGGGAGAAAAGCTCCAAGTTACATGTATAAACAAAGCACTAATGAGACATGGATATATACAAAGTATGTACAATGTAGTCCTCAAGAAGGGACTCACAAGATTGACAGTGTTTATGATATACATAGCTATTAGGGTACAAACATCGGATATACACAAAATTATACATACAGCAAAAATGGATGTTTACATAGAAAAAAAACATTAATGAGACAAGCATATTTACAAGGTATGTACAATGTAGTCTTCAAGAAGGGCTTCACAAGATTTATAATGTACAGAAACTAGAAGTTTATAACAACAGTTCTGAGCAAAAACAAGTAACACACAATACTGAATAGAGAAAGGTGGGTAAAATATGGAGTTAGTCGGGGTTGGTACAGGGACAAAGCCAGTGTGTTCTAAGATATTGTTTGAGACCATTTTTGAAGAGGTTTAGAGAGGGTTCCAGAGAAAGGTTAGCTGGGAGTGAATTCCAGGTTTTACCAATGAAGTTGGCAAACAGGTAGTCGCCAGCTGAATTAGAAGCTTTGTGAGTTTGAACCAATAATTTGCTGGATGATCTAAGTGGCCTGGGATTATTATATGATTTTATGATATTTGTAAGTGCTGGAGTATTTTCTGGTTTCTAGAGAATTTTGTGGACAATAATGAGCTGATTGAAATGTATTAAGGGAGGTAATTCAAGCCAATCTAGGAGAGTAAGGTTTTGGCAGTGATGGGTCCTATATGAGGAGCCAGTGGCAAATCTGGCGATATGGTTATAACAGTGAGTGAGTTTGTTTAGTTCTGTTTTGTTCAAGTTAGAGAGAATGGGGTAAGCATAGAGAAGGGTAGAGAGTAGATGGGAGTGGGCAATTGCAGTCCTAGCTAATGGGGTTAGGAAGGATTTATTTCTATATAGTGACCCAAGCTTCTTATTAATGGTTTTGATAGTTTTGTTGATGTGCAAATCGAATTTGAGATTATTATCAACTATTACCCCTAAGAGCTTGGTATGGGTGTCAGGGGTGATAGAGGAGCCGTTGTTGGATGTTATGGAGAAGGAGAGTTTGGTGGACCTACTAATTGGGGTGAAGAGAAGTAATTTAGTTTTGCTGGTGTTCAGGAGCAGGTGCTGATCAGAGAGCCAGTTTTCAACTGTGTAAAATGTATTCTGGGTTAAGGTTTGCAAACCAGACAGGGAGGAAGCCGTACAGATCAAAGTCAAATTTTGCCATGATTTTCTTCCTTCTGTTATACATCTGATTGATTTTGTGATTCCACCAGAGTGGCTTGTTTTTTGAGTTAGTTCTGTACTTCTTCCTGGTGGGTGCAGCTGCCTTTATGCAGCTATTAACATGCTTGTACAGGGTTTCTGTGAACAGTTCTGCATAGGCAGAAGTGTTCTCAGGGTATATAGGGGCTTGAATTTTGCCAGGTTCTCACTTAATAGTAGGAGGTTAGCCTTAGAATAGTTCCTGAATATTCCCAGTTGGGCTGGGGGTCCAGGTTTTATTTTTACTTCAAAGGAAACCATTTAGTGGTTTTCTATTTCATTTTCAACCTACCTTTCAAAAAATTCTTTGGAGTCTGCTTGGGCTATAAAAATACTCATGCAAACACTTCCAAGAAAAAATCGTAAATCTTCTAGACTTTGTTGCATATTTGGGAGTCATACACCTTTCCTTCAGTTGTTTCTTTGTGAATTGCTTATGCAGTCTTTCTTCCCAGTCCTTTCTAACCTACTCTGATTGATTGTTATAGTTATCATGTAATATTTATATGCCCACTAATTATCCCTTTTTAACAGCAGCTTCTGTTCTAGATTCTACTAAAACCTGTACCGGTGCTGGTCTTTCACTTAGGATCCCCTATCCCTTTCTATTTGCCTGTACTGTGATATTAGTCCTTGATAGGAAAGACAATATGTAGCCTGCAGTCCAAATGTATTATTGTCCTCTTCCTATTTTATTACTTTTCCCTCGCTAATTATTTGTTCCCAGTACCATGGTTCCTTTGCCTGTTTTCTCCGATAAATTCCAGGCCCTCTTGCCTATTCTCTGTACCACTTCTTATTGCAGTCATCCTTATCAGCAGAATCTCCTTTCTCTGCTCCTGTGTTGGCTTAGATCTTAGGATACTTTCTGCTACTTTAAGGATATAATATTCTGTATGGTTATTGTTATTCTCCTTGAAGATCTGCAGTAAGGTAAACTTTCTGAGTCTTGTATGGGTTTAAGCCAGAATTTTGTGAGGACTATGATATCTGTAGAGTAGTGGTTTATCCAGGTATGAAGCTCTGTAATTTGGTTTGTTATGGTGAAATGTATTTATTTATTTAATTTTGGGGGGGGGGTTATGTTTGTTGGGGTAAGAGTTGGACCAGGGCTTGGTGAATATCTCTGTACTGAGAGATATTGATAGAATACACAATATTCTTATGTTTTTTAGTTAAAAATTGGTAACATTTTTATTTTGAGCTTAGTAGGTTGTGCGTGTAGTATTTATAGTTTTAAATAATAGATGGACTTTGTAATAAGCAGGCTTGAGAAGATTTCATGGTAGGTAAGTGGAATTGGGTGAGCAGAAATGTAGCATTATTATAGTAGTTCTACATACTGTTGGTGAAGTAAATTGGTAAGATGTGATTTTATATAGTAGCAGGAGTAGTAAGCTAATGAGTGAGGTGACCAACATAATTGGTGAAGGAGTGAGTTCAGTATAGTTAAGAAGGTTGAGTGGCTAAGGCTAAATAGTGGGGGAGAGGAGAGAGATAGGGAGGAACCAGGAGAGTTGTAGAGAGATGGAAAAAGAGAAGGAAGTGGGTAGAGATCGCTGAACTAATAGAATTACTGTTGGGATTGGCTGAGGTGTTCTTAGGGGTGGAGATGTAAGTAATAAGTTTAGTAGAGAGGGGGTGGATGGGAACAGGACTTATGGTAGGTGGGTAAGCCTGAGCAGAGTCAGGGTGAATGGAGCAGGCTGCAACTGGCTTCATTGTTGTTGTTTGAGAAAACAATCAGTAAGGTATGTCCTTGTATATTCTCACTATGAAATACTCAAGGTTTTACACTTAAATTACTTTAATCTTTGTGGCAGCTTTTGTGTATTGTAAATAACTAGTAATAGTGAGAATACTCAAGCCACATGTGTATAACAATATGCAAATTGTATGTAATTATATATATATATATATATATATATATATATATATATATATATAGCAAAATCCATTGAAATAGGTCAGATTTTCCCCTGTTTATTTACTTATGATTTTATTTACATCAATTGAGCTACAGCAACTGTAGGTAAGCTATTTAAGTAGAATGTAATAGTACACCAAGGTATTATTTTAAAGAGTACAGGCGAAATGAATTCTATAAACTGCTTCCTTGTGCTGTGTGCATCCCAGTAAAAGTTAGTATAGAGGATGGGCAGATTTAGCTTTACAAGTACTTGCTGACTATACAGTGATAGATAGCTACTGTGGAAACATACACATCTGAGTCAGACTGTATTGCCTTAAGTGTTCTTGGAAGAAGAAATTCTGTGGACCACAAACATATGGATGCTCTGATTTATTTGATAGAGTGCAAGTCCTGCAAGTCTGGTAAGTCAGTAAATAGGGGATAATTAGGGAGAAACTGCTATTTTTACCTATGAATAAAATAGCAGCATACACAATGACCACTGAAGCATCTATGACTGCCAATAAGCTGAGCAATTAGAGAAACATAGGGGATGGCATATATAAATGCAGTACCTTTGTCTAAAATTACATTATTTACATGCACATTATCGGCAATTACACACGTATAAGAAAGTAAAGTGAAGCATCAGTTTTCAGTATTCAACAAAAGCAGATGTCTGATGTAGCAATTAATATTTCATTAATACGACTGCACTAATACAAAGGTTAGATCATGTACACTCAAGCAAAACAAAAAAAATATAAAAAAATACCATTCCATAATATTGTGCTTTATGGGTATATTCCACACAAAACACCCAGTCCAGCACACTGGTCTCAATAAAGGCAAGGATATCGCACCAACAGTGCCAAAAGAGATACAATTTTTAATATATACAACAAAAACACACTGGATTAAGCGCTTTCATTCTGCATAGGGAACATCATCAGCATGCTTAACCAAAAGTAACAGCCATTTAAATAGTACCATACAAAATCTAAGAAATCTATTGACTCCTTGATAAATATTATTCAATTAATCATTCCTTCCCTAAAAAAATCCATTAATGTAATGAAAAGTACTAAATACATTTTTCATTGCACTCCAAACTTATAAGACATTATAATATAGTAAAAATATGAAATAGTGCATAAGTAGGACTACATCCAAGCCATTATTTCCAAACATTATTTTAAAACATTATTTAAAGCTCTTCTCTTAAGGGCAGGTACAATGGAATAATATTCCTTTAAACCGCGGGGTGGGGGGGGGGGGACAAGCCTCCATTCTCAACTGCCATATAAGCTCACTGTATTCTAGACTGGTTTCCCAATCACCACCTCTGTCAAATTTTTTAACCTTTTTCAGAACCCAAAACTTAAAACTAAGTCCAGGACACACTAACAAATGTTTGTACAGGCATTAGTCTCTTTTCCTTTACTGATGTCATATGTGTGTTCATAAATTCTTTGTTTCAGTTTCCGTTTTGTTTTTCCCACATAATATGCAAAACAAGCTGTGCAGTAAGCCAGGTATACCACTCCTTTTGTATAACAGCTGTAATAATTGCCTTTAGCCTTTAACTTTCCTACAGAACTCCAGTAACTCAATCCCTTGGTGTTCGCTATGTAGGGATACTGGGGGCACATTCCACACCTAATATGCAATCCTGTTGACCCCAACATTGCTGTTTTTAATCCCTTCAAAATAAGTTTTCAAAATGGGACCCCTTCTTAATCCAAATTTCAGTTTCCTTGAAAAAACATCTAAGCTATTAGGCATACTGGAAAATATATCCCAATACATCTGAACAGTACTTTTCATTTCCTGGTGCCCCTATGAAAATCAGTCACAAAATAAGGTTCTCTATTCTGACCTAAAGATCGGTCATTGTCACGGTTTGTACCTACCAAGACACTCTGTGGTGATCCATCATCTAATGCCTGCCTGCTATCAAGATCTTCTTTACAAGCCAAAAGGGGAAAATATCTGGTACCCCAACTGTCTAAAATATCATTCTTAGTGGACATCATGAAATCCTTGGGGTACCCTCTTTCCATAAAGAGTTCCCCTATATAGCATAATTCCTTAGCTAAATCTTCCTTCAGGGAAGTCATACGGGCTGCCCTCACCATCTGCCCTTTAATGATGTCTGATTTTGAAAAAAAGGACATTCACTTCACTTTTAAAATGTAAATAAGAGTTGGAGAAATGTTTTTTCTATACAAAGTAGAAATATATCTTATAGGTTCATAGGTTGATACTTGGCTATCTGCCCTAGGGCATTTATAAGCATAGCCAGAGTGTGTTTGGCTTTCGTCACCCTTTTAGATTAGTTGACTGTGCCTCTGTATAGTAGGTCACAGAAGGTAGCCCTTTTAAGGTTAGTTTACTGTACCTCTGTCAAGCAGGGACACAGAAGATATCCCAGGGGTAAACTTATGATCTCCCATCCACTCGTCAAGATTTCTCTTGAAGAGGGTCAGTGAGGGGCTCTGCCTAACATGGATTGGGATTTTGTTCCAGAGTGAGGGGAGCCTCTGGGATATGAATCTGTCCCTCCAGCATGTCCTATTTATTTCTGTGCTGAGGTCCAAGTCCCTGGAGCATGTAGCTCTAAGGGAATTGGATTTCCTGAGGTGAAGCATGTCCATTAATTCTGGGTTGGACATGGCTTTATACGTCAGACACAGATCACCTCTGAGTAGGCGGTATGCAACTCAGTAGATCTGGAGTTTCTTCAGCCGAACTGCATAGGGCATCTGTTTGAGCCCCTTGATCCTCTTGGTGAGATACTTTTGGGGTCTTTCCAGTTGCTGCAGGTGTCGGGTAAGGTACATCCCAAACGGGGCATTGTACTCAATTATGGGCCTGATAAGTGATGAGTAGAGGGGCACAATGACCTCTTTTGATCTAGATGTGAACCCTTTCGTGATTAGGTGGGCTATATAGAAGGTCTTTCTAACCACTTTGGCAACGTGATTGTCAAAGGAGAGATTGCTATCTATTTGGATCCCCAAGTCCCTAATTACTTCTTCCATACTTAATGGATTACCACCTATGTGGTAATTTGTGGGAACTTTGTTTTTCCCAAAGGGGATGACTATGCACTTTTTGGCATTTAGCTCTAGGCCATGGCTCTGGCACCAGTTATCCATCTCTGTGAGACCCTTTTGGAGGATGCTTGTGTCAGCCAGAGAGTCGATTACGGCACCCAGTTTGCAGTCATCGGCGAACTTGGTCAGCCATAGTCCACCCGTGTTAGCCTGTACCTCAGAGAAATATATATCGAACAAGAGAGGTCCCAGGACTGAGCCTTGTGGGACACCACTTGTAACTGGTTTAGAGTGTGACATGGCACCTGCTATTCTGACCATGTGGGTTCTATCCCTGAGCCAGTTTGCAACCCATCTTGTGACATAGGGGTTGATATTTAAGCTGGTGAGCTTATTTATGATGCCCGAGTGGGGTATTGTGTCGAAGGCTTTTGCGAGGTCCAGGTAGGCTGTGTGGACTACCTTCCCTTCATCTATGGCTTTGGTAACTGTTTCAAAGAAGTCAACCAGGTTCAAGAGGCAAGATCTGCCCTTAACAAAGCCGAATTGGGTAGGATCCAGTGTCTGGAGGTTCCCAATGTCTTTGTTTATGATTTCCATGATGATACGCTCCATAGCTTTGCAGACCAGGCTAGTCAGGCTTATAGGGCGATAGTTTCTGGGGTTTGTTGTGGCACCACCTTTGTGGAGTGGGACCACTGTTACTGTACACCATTCCTTGGGTACATATCCTGTAGTAAGGCTGAGATTGAAAAGTGACTTTATATGAGGGTTTAGTTCTTCTTGGAGCTCATGTAAGACGCAGCCCGGGACACCATCTGGTCCCATTGATGCTGTGTTTTTTGCTTTGGAGAGGGCAGCTCTCACCTGTGCATCTGTGATCTCAGAAAGGCAACACTCTGTTGGGATAGACATTTGCTCTTTTAGGGGGAAAGGGGGGGGGTTTGCACTGAACCTTTCTGCCAGGATGTTGGCAATGTCTGTGGGTTCAGTGTATTTTTTTGTCATTTTGCACTAACTCAGAGCATATCTGGGAGTTGGCTCCCAGGTTTCTGACATAACTAAAGAAGGCCTTGTGATTATCTTTAGTGTCTTGTGCAATTTTTCTTTCGAAGCTGGCCTTAGATGATTTTATGAGGGATCGTAGTTTCTTGCTAGTACTGATCAGTGACGCCTTCTCTTTTTGGGATTTTGCTCTGTCATGTAGTAGCTTTCTCCTTCTGTTGTATAGCTTATTTATGGCCGGGGTCCACCAGACAGGTCTCCTGCCTTTGGAGGAGTGAGTCTTGGTTTTATTTGGGATAGCATGCTCCATGCATTCCTGTAGGTGTCCATAGAATGCTTTTGTAAAGGATTCTGCATTTCGGGCCGTATTTTCCACTGGCCCAGGGGCTTTGAAGGATTCCACCTCAATTTTGAGAAGTGTGAAGTTTGCTTTTGAGAAGTTCTTCACCGTGGTTTCCTTGGCTAGGGGTGGGGATGGAGTATGGATGTCCAGTGAGATTTGTTTATGGTCTGATCTTACCCCATGTTAGTGATGACCAGATCCAGTATGTTTTCCCCTCTTGTGGGAGTGGTGACCAGTTGTTCCATAGCATTTGAGTTTATAAATTCTAGGAACCGTTGGGCGAGGGTGTTTGGGCTTGAGTAGTTTTCCCAATCGATGTTTGGGTAGTTGAAGTCACCCAATATAATAGTGTTTGGAGAGACCTTCATATTCTTCAGTGTTCTCAGGAAAGCCGAGTGAGGTTCCTGTGTTTGGGAGGGTGGTCTGTAGCAGGCTACAAACTGAAAGGCAGTTTTGCTCACTGTTAGTTGCACATGGATGGTCTCCGAGGCTTCATGCAGTGCCACTAACCTGGAGGTGTGGGTATCTTTGATAAATATGGATACTCCCCCTCCTTTTGTGGTTCGGTCCGAGTTTTCGGGCCAGAAAGCATGGTATGAAGTATAACCTGTTAGTGCTGGGGTGCTCTCAGGACCCTTGAACCAGGTTTCTGTTACTGCACAGATATCGATATTCTCCATACTGAGGAGAGTCTCGAGTGCATGCATCTTGAGGTTTAGACTTCTAGCGTTGAGCAGCATTATCCTTAGTTTTTTTTTTCTTTGTGTTGTCTATGGGGGTGGGTTTGTCTTTTGAGCCTTGCCTAAAAAAGGCACTAAGGGGGAGGCAAGAGCCTTTGCCAGTATTCAAAAACCCAGGGGTGACAGGTGCAAGCCGTCCCTAGCGAAGCAACGTGGCTTGTCGAGGATGTCATCCCAGGCTGACAGACACTGGATCCCCTTTGAATGACACCAATACTTTAGCCAATTGTTAAAATTGATCATTTTGTCTTTATACTGTGGCATAATTTTTGGTGAGGGTAAGATGCTACTCAAGGTCAGGGTCATACTGGCCTGGGCTACATGATCAAAGAGCTCCTGTACGTCTTTTTTCATGTAGTCCAGGAAGGTACGTCTCAGGTCATTCACACCAGCATGGACAATGACGGAGTCATATTTGTACTTGCTTTGGAGTGACCTGAGTGCTTGTGTTATGTGGCGGATCCTGGCACCCGACAGGCATCTTAAAGTGACCTTCTCCTTGTTCAGCCTGGTGAGTGGGATGTCAGTGTGTCTGACAATAGAGTCACCTATTACAAGTGTATTAGGTGTGTTGTTTAGCCTTAAGGGCTGTGACTGTGTGGCACACTGACTTTGTGAGCTATGTGCTACGTGGATATTGTTTCGTGGTAGGTGTTGCTTGGATGTCTGCTTTGGAGGTCTCTGCTGCTTAGGCAGATTTTTATTTAGAGCCTCCGAGTATGTTTTTGTGTGTTTACGTGTTTGGTTTGCTGATGTGATAGGTCTATGTGAGACTGGATTTGTGGTGTGTGTGGTTACCTTCTCCTCCTGACAGGCTGTGCCAGTACTGGATTGAGAGAGCTTAGCCTCCAGTTTGGCTATATAGTTGCATCTCTCACATATATTTGAGCTTGTTGGGAGGAGGAGAGGGTGGTCTGTATACATAAGGCAGTTGTAACATTGCCTCAAGATTCCCAGATTCACCAGCTGGACTGGAGAGTAAACTCAAAACTGACCTTTGGACATGCCTGAATAATATAGGGAACTACTTATTGACTGATCAGAAAGAACCAATAGGGAGCAAGTGCTTAGAAGGAGTATAAGAGGATGTAGTGCTTTAGTTTGTGTTTACCTATGAGATTACTTATACGAGCAAGTGCAGGGCTTTAGAATGAAAATAGAGTGCTTAATTAGAGATTTAGAGCAGTTCTAAGGGAAAAAGTGAAGAGCAGACTTTGTGGAGATGGGAATAGTTTAAACCTGTTTAAGTGGCGCTGCCCGACGCTGCTCGGTGTGCATGACCGCGCAAAAAGAGAGTTGCAGGGTTTTATCAACATCCTTCTTAATTTCAACATCCAAA
The DNA here is from genome assembly GCF_019279795.1 of Protopterus annectens. Lineage (NCBI taxonomy): Eukaryota > Metazoa > Chordata > Ceratodontiformes > Protopteridae > Protopterus > Protopterus annectens. The sequence continues at coordinate 269,194,150 of NC_056728.1, forward strand.
AAGTGCATCTCAGTCTGTCCTGTATTGTGACTAAATTCCAAAAAGCTAGTACTGTGATTGATATAATTAATAAATGTTTCTATTACATTCACAGGGCCTTTCCATACAATAAATATATCTTCCAGGTATTGAAAATAAGCTGTTATATTTTCATATAGGGCAGAAGAAAATGCAAAATGTTGCTCCCAGTAGTATTTATAGTACTCACCCTGGAAAAACAAAAACATTGTTTTTAAGTACCAACTCCATATTTTCCAAAAATAATCTAAAGTCTTGCAGGGACAGGAAACCAAATGAAACAAGGGCTTCCTCAAACCAGGTTAGACCTATATCTTGAGGAATAACACTAACTAGATCTTTAATGTCTATAGTTATAAACACATAATCGGGGTTAAATTCAATCCCCTTTATTTTAGTCAAAAAATCCCATGAGTCAATAAGAATGTGTTCGTATAAACCATGAAAAGGTTTAAGTTTAGTATCTACATAAATAGCCATGGGTTCTGTTTTAGACCAGGAAGATGAAACAATGGGCCTTAAAAGGGGATTAAAAACATGTTTATGTACTTTGGGGATACCAAAAATACCCAGAATAACCAGTTTAGGTACCCTCAAAAATTCAAACAATTGCTTGTCAATGGTCCCCTGTAATAAATTACCCTCAAAACTCATATCCACATTTTGGTATGCCAAATTTATTTCATTTTTGGATACTTCCCGATATTTCCCATCACTATGTAGAATATCTTAACATTTTACTAGTATACATCCATTCTTCCATTGATACCACCCCACCTCCCTAGTCAGGTTTCATAATCCTAACATCCTGGTTCCTACTTAGTTCGTGAACCAGTTCTCTTTCACCATTCGTCAGATTATTAAAAAAACTTTCTTTTTATTATTCCCATTGAAGAGTTTGGGAATATCTCTCTCCACTAACACTTCATAATTGGTTAGCACAGGGTGGGTGGATTAAAAATACTTAAGATTACATGTGTTACCTATAGGCCCCCCCCCAAAAAAAAATACTTCTAAATTTAAATTTCCAGCAAATCATTTTGTGTCCAGTATCATATTGGCAACCAAACCTTTTTTCATAGGTGCAAAAGTAAACCCTTTTTGAAATAAATCAAAATGGGTATCTGATAAATCTATCTCTTTATGGGTATATTGTCTAAGCCTTTCTGCCCTGTATGACAGTGTTTTGAGGCTTAATGTCTGTAGTTTGATTATACTGTTTTAATCAGTCAGAGCATTCAGGCTGCAAGCCTTCTCTAAAACTGAACATTTAGAATAAGGGATTAACCACTGAATTACCATACTGAGTCTCTGGTGGTGACGAACTAATAGTATCTAAGTGTTTAACGAGCAATATATATCTTGAACACCCATATCGGGTCACTTACAATATAGCATTGCAGGTGAAGAGTAAGATGCTACCAGCTATTAAAAATATGCACAAAGACACATTTATGCTGTACGAATGACTAATGACAAACAATATTAATTAGCATGTTTGTAACAGCAGACTGTGTTGTACTGTGTGCTATAACCACATCTTATGAGTCATACCTTCATAAAGCAAGCATGATACTATAATATACAGCAATATTAGGTAACTACTGTGATAACAAGCAAGGCTGGTAATGGCATAAGCAACCGTTGCACTAGGAATGAGGTAACAGAGTTCAGCACAAACTATTACTAACGCATATGGTCCAAAACAATCAGCTTAAAAGCATAGAAAGGGACCAGAAAGTATTGCATAACATAGCATTTGAAAGTTATGTTTTGTATGGACAAAAAAATAACCTTCACACAATTAGAAATAAAAGCCAGTACCAAAGGGCTCTGGCTGACTAAGATGACTGCAAGCTAGGAGCAGTCATTAAATACTCCAAATGAATTTTCCATCCTGTGGAAAGTTTGTCTTAAATAAATGAATGGTGCCAAAATCATGGACTGAAACTAAATGCTAAAAAAATGCATTATCGTATCCTTTGGGAACTCGCCTACCCCAGGGAACTACCACATTGACAATAAGCCACTAAGAATTTACCCAGTTTTTCAAGATTTGTGAACTTATGTAGACAGTGACTAACTTCAGACCAACATGTGTCTATTGTAAGCAAATCCTTCTGTATTGCACAGCTTTTAAACAAACAGATTGTGTCTAGATCGAGGGTGTGTCATTGCCCCTTTACACAGCCCTCATTTGGCCAATAATTTAATATAATGCCCCCTTTGGCATATATATGTACAGACACATGCACCGACTGGAATGTCCACAAAGATATCTTACTAAAAGAATACATGGCCAAAACAACATGTCCTACATGAACTGACTCAAAGCTCTGTCACTATACTAGGTATCCTACAGACTGTTAATAGGTGACCTGTGTCTGGCATACAAGGCATCCTCAGACCCAGTACTGAATGTTTGCTACACATCAGCAAGTCAAATGGCATCAGAAATACTCCGTCTATGGATCTAAACTTCTTCTGCAACATCAGCAGAATGGTTTGGAGGGACAGGTGTATCTTGCAGAGGATACCACTGCTGTGGAACAGACTCCCCATCCACATAAAACAAAGTTCATTCCAGTTCACATTCAAGTGCAACTTAGCTCCATGGATAGGAAACAGAACATTTACCCCAGGGATGCCCCCCCCTGTACTACTAATGGACAGGTGTAGCTCCTAAATGCCTTATCCCATGCGTGGGTCCCCTAAAATTATCTATGGTATGATCCCAGTTATTCTTATTAGGGATAATATATAATTATCAACTATGGGATGGGTAAGGCCAGTCTAAATCCAAATGGGATAGCGTATTTTAAGCACAAAAAAGGAAACTGGCTAGGCTTTAAATGGCCCACAAAGGCTTTTTTTTAAATAGGCAAAATAGACACTCACATGGATTGCACACAGCTTCTGGCACATCTGGGAGATTCCCTAGCCTAACCAAAAGTAAAATATGGAGCAATTGAAAACAGAAGGTGTTTTTGAATGCCACAATGCACCATGGGAGTGGTACAAATGAAACAATGTTATCGATCTTACAGGAACACAGTAGCACTTGGCTTCAATGTTGTCACTTGAGAAGACAATCAGTAAAGTATGTTCTTGTGCATTCTCTTGCTGAAATACTTGAGGGTTTATTCTAAATAATACTGTAAATGAATGAATAAAGTACTGACACAGATATCAAGATTCAGTGTATGGGTACAGAAATAAAGGATCATATTCCATGTTGAGAGGGATACTGAGGTCAGAGCTACAGCTTTCAAACTGGGGTGTGGAAGTAGTTACATCCATCATTCAGGATTTGGAGTTTCCATCAGTGCTGTGTTATAAACATGACCTAAGTAGGGTGCAGCCACATATATAGCTTTTCAGGGTTTCTTTAATATGCATAGTACTTCCCTAGTTTCCTTTACAGTCATGTGTGTATCATTTCCTACCCAAGCTAAAACAGCATTGGGTAAGGAGACATTACAAATCTAGAATGTAAAACCCAGACCTCTGACATTTTCTTTGTTATATTGCTTTGTGTCTTTATGGTACAGGTCACAGCAACAGCCAGGATAACAGTTAAATAATTCAAAATCCCTTAGTTAAGTATTTTTTAAATAGCCCTGTGTATGTTGTTTCATTATGAAATGAATGCTAATCGAATGCCAACAGAATTGAATATATCTGGCACTGAAAAATTAATGTAAAAGTAAGACAATGGCATCAAAATACGTCATAGCTCACAGCGCTCTCTAATGTACTACTTCATGGACCAGACTCTGTAGCTCTACTATTTTACCTACTTTGCATGCGCTGGTACTTGTGTTTAAAACCAACCTTGTAGTGCTTCTGTTGCCTCAGTATCCATACGTCAGGCATGGACTTATCTAAAGTTTCTAACATTTCTATAATCTCTGCCATTGTGTGTCCTAAAATGCAAGGAACTCTGCTTCCCTTCAGAGGACTGAATATCCCTTGTATAAGCAATAACATTTGTGGAATTATATTTTTCTGGCCCAGCATTGCAAACTGCAGTGTATTTATTTATTTAAATATGATAGCCAGTGTTGCCCAACTGGGTAAAGATCCTTTTTCTTTTGGAAACCTGGCAGATATGCAGCACAAGTACTAAAGATACAAATGGAGAAAATGATTACAATAAGTATATTACAGTGATAGAAACCCAAAGGTGAGGTAGTTCTCTGATAAGATACCTGAAATGTCCCAAGTGCAGTAAATAATGTCAAATGTCACTGAAAGCACAATTAAGCATATGTCTAAGAAGATAGAGAAATATATGAATACAACAACTAAAAGTCAGATACAAGGATGCAAGAGTCATTCTTTACAGCTAAGCTAAGAACGTATAATTTACTACAGAAAAGTCACAATATATGTACAGCTCTAGCAACCTAACTGTATGTGCATCTCGGTAGCTTTTTAACAAGATGACAACATCTTAAGCTGGTTATGGAGCAGAAGCAGTTTATTATTTGCAGTATCACAAGAGATGATGCCTCATTACCCCTGTTGAGCAAAAAGTAGGTGTAGTGGGTAAAGAAAAACAGAACATGGCAAAGAAATTTAAAAAGGTTGAATGTAAACATGGATGAAACTATCTAGTTACATTAACAAGACCGAGATGATATCATGCAGCCAACAGGAAGATGGATTACATCTGTACCCAGTCATTGACTTCTCATACAATATGTTTATAATGCAGCTAGACAGGAGATGCAATGTTCAGTAAAGTTTTAAGCTATACCATTTCAACTCAACAGCTCTAATGCCTCATAAACAAGCTTTTCACTTCTTCCAAAAAGCTTGTCATGCTGTCATCCTCTCTTAAATCCTCAGGAAGGGAAATTCACACAGATGGTGCACAAAAGGCAGACACTTCATTTCAAATCATATTTGTAAACCTGCAGATTTAAGATCCCATGATGAGTTGCATCAAGTTAGGGAGATCATAATGGAAAGTACATGGACTATGTAGCAACTTCTGAACAAAAGGTATGTGAGAGCTTATTCTTGAAACTGCATGCATGTTTAGCAGTCAGACTGGTTGCTGAAACAAACCAAAACCTTTTATGTCCCAGTTTTATGTATTTCATAGATAAATACTCCTATACTAGGAAAATAATTTATTTCTGCGCATAACATTGGAGGTAAGATATTATTCTGAGTTCTTTGCAGAAAACAATTAAGCTGTACAATTATTATGTTTAATAGCTCTCTTTTTCGATCAATGTGTATGCTCACTTGTTATTTAGCAGTCCTAGAATGCCACAGATGCACGTGCATTTTCTATTGCGTCATATCAGTCTTGATAATATAAACAAGCCTGTATTTTATTGTGCTTATTTGTTAACAGGTAAGGGCATTTGGATACTAGTGTCCATAAACATGGGGAATCCAGAAACACTGTCAGATTATGTGCTTAGCTCAGAGTCACTCAGCAGACAATCAAAGGCTGAGGCAGTCAAAACTCCAGACTATAATAAGCAACTCATTAACAGCTTATAGACTTAATCCTCTGTACTTACTGCCAGATTTTCTTTTCAGTTATTTATTTTTCACCTTGCTTGCTTGCCTTCATCCTGAATGTTACCATCTTAATTATTTCCTACTTGAAATTTGTTGCTGTCTCTTTCTCTTTACTGTTAATAACCTCATCACCACTGCTCTCAACTTTTCTTAGCTCAAGAATCATGGCAAAGCCAAAATTAAGTATTATTCCAATCCAGTTAGAAAGTTAATAGAACAACAGGTTTTGCATGAACTTGCAGTTTCTGCAGAATAAAAAGAACTTAAAGTTAAAAATGAATAGCTGTCTCAATAGCTTAACCGGTAGCACATGTGTCTTCGATGCTGGCAGATTGCCAGGCTCTGGGTTGCATTGCCATGGCAACGTAACTGGATTACTGTTTCAGTACTGACACTGCAGTGCAGCATAATGGGGTTACACTCCTTTGGGTAAGATGTTTAACTGAGGCCTTATCTGCCCGAGCTGATGGTCACTCAGGTGGATATAACAGATACCATGGCACTTATTACAAAAAGAGTATAGAAAGTTCCCATGTGCCATGGCCAAATTTCTCTAGTCAGCAAAAACGCCACCTCAGCTCTCCCCAGAAAAGAGGCCAACAAACATCTTTCAACAAACTGTAAATAAAATAAAAATGTGGAGTAGGGTAAATGTATGTGGTAAAATCAGGGGTGTTCTGCAACATCAGGGGTAGTTGAGAGCTGTAACTATCAGAGTTTCAGCTTTGTTACAGTAACTGTTTTGCACAATTTATTTGTAGTTTTTCTTATGATGGTGTTAAGAGTTCAGGTTCATTCACTTTTTAAAATCCACCTCAACTATATTTAGCTGCTGTATACAACATTGTTATATACAGTTCCAATAGTAGCAGGAGCAATGGGTCTTATAAAAAAGAATTCACAATTGTACTTAGATATGCTACTGAAACATGTAACTCCATATGAAATGCAGAAGAAATCATTACTGGGCACATTGCGGGTGCTGCGAAGAACACTTCTGGCTAAAATCAAAGACTGAAACAATATTAATGTCATGAACTTGAATCATACAATGACTTAGGAATGGGGTCCATTCCCATCATGGTATTAGAAACCCAAAAGACTTGCAGAAATTAAAGAAAGAGCCTGTATATGAATATATATATATATATATATATATATATATATATATATATATATATATATATATATATATATTTTTTTTTTTAATATATATGCATATTCTGCTTCTTTGTGTAATGTAAAAATATTCTTTTGGCCTTTTTTCAGGCTATTAGTATTTATTAACAGAATATTTAATACTGACCTAGCCAGCCACTAATATATATATATACATATATATATATATACATATACATATATATATATATATATATACACATATATATATATATATATATATACATACATATATATATATATATATATATATATATATACACATATATATATATATATATATATATATATATATATATATATATATACCCTTGGACATGCTCGCTATGCCTATAAACCCCTTCCAGAATTAAAAAAAAAACTAAATAACAGACGAACAAATTTGCTAGCACTGATTTAGGACATCTGAATACCTAACATGTTTAGGTGCACATTGTAGGCAGCAACAAATCTAAATATGAATCAGAAAAATAAAATCAGTTTACATAGTCATGTCACTGTTAACACTGAAAAAAAGATTTTAGTAAAAAGTTATAAAGCAGCCAACATCTCTGAATCACTCAGAACATTTTTAAGTAATATCGGGCATTAATAGTTATGTCACCTAAGTCTTTCCTGCAGATTGTGCATAATAAACTGTTCTAGCACATTCAATGTATAACTATAGCAAAATTCATATGGACCGGCAAATGCCAATTATTTTTTTACTTACAATTCATAACCAGAAAATAAAGCTGTACTGTATATCTTCACTCAACCATTTTTTCAGCTCTAAGGTGAGCAAAATTAACAAGCAAAAACAAGTACAATATTTGTTTGGCAACAGTCGATGAACAATAGTAATAATGTTCAAATCTGTACAAAAATGGTGCATAAATTATAACTTTATAAAGCCAAACTTTAGCTTCTGGTGTACTTTATGGTGGTCTTATTGGCCATAATCTTAGTAAGAACCTATGAACATATATACATTTAACTGTACCCACAAGCATCAGTAAAATATCATTAAATACATTCTTTGCTTCTTACTGAGAGATGACTCTTGTAATTAATATTAACTATTTTGTTAGATCACTCATAAATGGAGTGAAATTATTTTTCCCATAACAATCTTTCATGTTTACTATACTGTTTTTTGTCTTTTTTGTTATTACCTCTGTTGGTAAGTCTCAGCAATTCTGATAATATAATCTTTAAATGTGACTTGCTGTTTTTGCAAATATGCTGTCCAAACCATGTGCCTCACTGCAAGTTTCTTGAATTTGACAAAAAACAGTCCCTGGATTACCTCCCTCTTGAATTTGGCTGGCTTATGAAAAACTTCAAGCTGAATCATTGCCTGTAATTGTTCTTCAGGGATATAAATAGCATTTGCCTCAATTTGTACAGTTATTGTTGAACAAATTATTTGTTTGTTTCAAGTTTTTAGGTCCTCCAAAAATAACAGGCTATGGCATCTAAGATGCTGCTCCAGAGGAGAGCATTTCCACTTTAAGGTTATATTCTCCTATTGCAGGTTGGTATTTTGTGTGTGTGTGTGTGTGTGTGTGTGTGTGTGTGTGTGTGTGTGTGTGTGTGTGTGTTTCTGTGTGTAAGCCAAATGCTATATTATCAAACCTCTATTCATTTTGTCTCATTGTTTCTGTTAGATTTTTTTAATGAATGGCTATCTCCCTTTCTGCTGTTGGCTATAGCTGAATGTCTTTCACTATTAAATTCAGTTTACTTAATTTCTTAGTTAAATTTTCCACTTTCCCATGAAAGTTTTTCAAACACCAAAGAGATGCAGTTTCATCCTCCTACACCACTTTACTCATATGTGGTACCATAACCTTAAACCTTTCCCTGCCCCTTACTACAACCCAACACATTATGTGACAAAAACCCTTTCCCTAACAGTACCACTGAATAGGATATGCTGACACACTTCACACACAGCAGCACACATGCATAGCACAAAATCTACCCTATTCCCTGTTATTCTAATTTTAACCTGTAGCACTCTCACACAAACTTTCACCTCCACTCATCAGTGCTGAACATTCGTCTTCTCTCCTCACTAAAAGCAGCATTCAGTGCTACTTCTTTTGGTAACTTCTTCAACTGAATATGAATGTATTTAATGACTTTTGACAGCATAAAATATCAATATTCTGTATACCGAACAGAATATGTGCTTTATAATAAAAGAAAAAAACCTTATTACCCAGAAAAAATGTCTAACTCTGAAGATGCCAGAAACACTCTTGCTAAGCTAAACATGGAACTCTAGCCCCTGATCAAATCAAATAGTGCTAGATATTAGATAAAAATAGCAACCCGGGTGTAGGATAACACCAAAGCCTTCTTTAACTATGTTACAAATTTAGAAACATTGTCCAGCACTGTGCAGAGCTAATAGTAAGTGATATTACATGCTTGAACCCAGAGGTCATTGCCAATCTAAGCAGACAAATTTATCTCAGACTTTACCCTCTGTCCCCTCCAGTATTCTCAGAACATATACATGCATCTTCACCTCCCCCAATCTCCCAAAAACAAATGCCCAAGGCACTGTCTAAGGCTAATCTATGGGGCGAAACAACATACTAGGCTGTTTACTAGTCAGCATGAAATATGACTTGTCTGATTGCCTGCAAAAGGTATTTAATATCATCCTCAAATCAGTTGCAATAATGGTTACTGTGTCACTGCCAGACCAGATATCTGTAATTTTGTAAATAATCATATGTCATTTGTGAATATTAATATGATTCATATGCTTGCCTTACAAATGTAAGAGAACTGTATGTTATGTACTGAGCTTCAAGAATGTAACCACAGTGTACCCTACTGGAAAAGAACAAAAATATATATAAACTATATTAGTAGAAGCTGGAACATGCAGAGTTAACTTGCAAAACTTCAAGAAAATAAGTTGAAAAGTAAAGTGTTTTACAATTGTGTTATCTCAGTTTCAGTACAGCAAGCAGACAGAATGTCTAGAGCTTGAGGTTTTCCTATTGTCTTGAAACAGAAATAATTACTAGGTTTCAAATGTAAAAGTGTTTAATTGTGTTATGACTTCCAGTTCTGAGCAAACATCTGAGAGATATGTATTTTTGACAGTATCTGTTTAGCCTGGGAACTGAAGTCAGGTGACAGTAATGTCATCCGATCTAACCCAGCACTAATGTTGATTATTAATTTAAAAACTCTCTCAGAGAAAGACTGTGCATTTTGTTATCTTGTCTTGGAGCTAGAAACATCCATCATCTGCATTTGCCTTGCTCTGTAAGTAAGTTATTTAGGGCATAGTATCTTTTAGACATAGATAGGAATATAGTAAAGATTAGTTTAGATGTTTTCTGTATTATTTGAGACTGTCCTGCAATGTTGTTTTAAAAATATTTCCTGTGATTCTGAACTCTGTAGTTAGTGTTGTTTGAGTGTTGTCTTCTTCTTTTATTATTTATTAAATATATTTAAACCTATTAATTGTGGATGGTTTGTTTAGAGATATTTAAGCTCTTATAGTACTTGCATATGTATTTGGTGACACTGTATACGCCACACCAATAGCCTTGCTCTTGGTCACACTTACCATTTGGATAATAGTAACATTACACTATAGGATTGGGCATCCTATGTAAGGGCCTTAGAGTAGCTGATAAATAGTGGTTGGTGGCAGTGAAAACTACCTTACAGTCTGGGTAGAAGGGGGAATAGCTAGTAAACCTGCACCAGCCTTCCCTAGGAGTGTGTGTGTGTGTGTGTGTGTGTGTGTGTGTGTGTGTGTGTGTGTGTGTGTGTGTGTGTGTGTGTGTGAGAGAGAGAGTGTGTGTGTGTGTGTGTGTGTGTGTGTGTGTGTGTGTGTGTGTGTGTGTGTGTGTGTGTGTGTGTGTGTGTTTGTCAGCTAGTTGGGCAGGGACACAAAGCACTGGTTGGACAGAGAGGGTGCTGGAGGTTTTGGCTTGACCAGTTGGCTGAGATCTTAACCTATAGCTGTGCCAGTGGGGAGTCTTATTGGGGATCTGGAGAAAGAGGCAGAAACCAGCCCCAGAATGACTATGATCTCTGTGTGCTCTTAAAGGAAACTGTACTTTACTGTGTGTGTGTACTTGTAATCCTCCAAATGTGTACGACCCTCACTGTTGCCAGTGGTGAGGATTGAGGCTCCTTGATTAGTGGGCCAGTGCAGGGGCATCACAGTTACATGTTTTGCCTTTTGAGCACAATGTACAAGGTTTGAGCCTAACCTCTACCCAATACCTTGTGAGTTTACATGTCTCATTGGGATTCCTCTTACCTCCCAAAAACATGCTGGGTGTTCCCACTTGTCATGGACAGCAGCACAGACACAGATCACAGACTATGTGCAACTTGGTGGTGTAAAAATTGACTTTTGGTGATTTGGTCATTTTGACTAATGTTTCCAAAAATAAACATGGGTACTTGCAGATGATAAGTGGGTTGTGGATCTGGCCAACTCTGACCAATGACAGTGACACATTCTAACAATGGGAAGGATATATTTACCTTCAATGCATGCCTGCCATAAAGTCCAGCAGCCCTGGGCAATAAGCTACTGGTCAGCTTATGTTATCGGGATAATCTATTCTACCTATCTGTTGAGCGAAAGCTAGATGTATAACAAATCAGCCTGCCAAACATGAAATAACTATTGCTATGCACTCGGTATAGGTTCATATATAGGGTCACTGACAGGACACAGCTTGGAAGTGGGTGACATGATGATAAGGAGGAGGCTGGACATTCTATGTATCCAGCAGACAAGATGGAAGGGCAGTGTATTAAAGCCACTTGGTCTGGGATCTATAGTGTATTACTCAGGGGAGAGCAGACTAGAATTGGCATGGAAATTGTGGTTAGTGAGGGTCTTCTGAAGACAGTAAGGGATCTCATCAGAATTAGTGATAGAAGCATGATAATTAGACTCCAGTGTAACGATAGGACAGTATTCAACTTACAGCAGGGTTGTAAGAGTGAGAAAAACACAGGCAGCAGTTGCAGGACCTACTAAATAAAGCAGGACACATGAGTTGGTGTTAATAATGGGAGACCTGAATGCACATATGCACAGACAGGACAGGTTATCTGGACTTCCTAGGTCCTCATGGGTCGGACAACAGGAATAAAGAAGGGGAAGCCATAAATGGTCAATCCATGGTTCATCAAGACAGTCACAAGATAACATACAATAATTCTGAACGTGCAACTCAGGTAGACTTCCCCCTAGTAGGGAAAAGGCACTGGGGTAGAATTACAGATTGCAATCTCATACTCTGTTAAACAGTCAGCCTGTAGCATTAACCAATGGTGCCCACAGTCAGAGAAGTCACTAAGGTAACCAGAGACTAGGCTGAAGACCTTGAAGTTGATTAGAGTGAAAGCACAAGTTTCAAGAAGTTACACAGGCCTCTAGCATCTCAGGAAGAAGAGGCTATAGGTGGAATTGAAGAATAATGGCAATTTCTCAAAACAGCATGTATGAAAGCTGTAGAACAGATATGTGGCCAAGGCAGGTATGATAATAAGGTACATAAGGAAGGCTGGTGGTGACATGCAGAAGTCCAGGAAGGTATCAAAAGGAAGAATAAGTGCAGGAAAAAATGGAAAATAAGAAAAGATGGACCAGGCTAAGAAGGAATATTGGTTGGCTAATAAAGAAGCTAAGGCAGTCACAACAGCAAAGAACAAGGCATCAGAGGCACTCTACCAGCTTCTAGAATGTGACTCAGCAAATGACACAAAGAAACTGAAAGGCCAAAACAGAAAGATAGAGAAGATAGTCATCAGACAGCCTTCATAAGGGATGCCAGCAAAAACCTGATCCCCAGTCTACAGGACATCAAAGTCAAATGGAAGGAGTAATTCTGGCATTGTCTGAATGAAGAAAACCTCACAGAAGCTGTACTGCCTCAGACACAGTCTATGATGAAAGAGGAAGAAGACCCCACCTGAGAAGGAATAATAGTACGTAGGAAAATGAAGTCAGGGAAAGCAGCAGGTCCACTTAAAATCATGGCAGATGTCATCAAGATGTTGGGTGAGTTAGGGGAGAAATGCCTCAATGGGGCACTCATAGTAGCATTGAGAAAAAGGTGCATCTCAGATAACTGGAGAATAAGCATTCTAGTGTCACTGTAAAACAACAAAGGGGACAGTCACAATTGTGGGCAGGATAGGCTAGATGTATCAAATTCCTGTCACTCTACATGAAAGGGTGATTGACAAATAACATGCACAGCAGTAGAAAATAAGATGGGATATATGCAGTTTAAATTCAGATCAGAATACACCACAACCAACCTTATGTTTGCCATGAGACAGGCAGACAGTTGAGAAGAAGAGATGAAGAAAGAATCCAAATGGGCATTCCTAGACTTGAAGAAAGCATACCACAAGGTCCCATGAAAGCTGATTTGGGCTGTCCTATGATAGTTCAAATTGATGGAAATACTGATAGAATTAGTGCAGGCTTTGTACAAGAATTCAGTGACACAAGTATTAACAGTTTTTGGACTGACAGAGCAGTTCCCAGTGGGAATGGGTGCGTATCAGGGTTCAGCTCTGGGCCCACTGCTGGTCCTACTGGTGATGGACTATATTTGCAAACAGGTCAGGGATATAGATCAATGAATCAACAATCTGCTTTATTCAGACAATATGGCATTACAAGCAGACTCTGAAAAAAGAACATCAGCAAATGATAAGGGAATAGAATACAAAACTGAAGACACATCTGTTGAAACTGAGTACAGACAGAACAGTTGCCATGGCAGCAAATGGGAAAAATCCAAAGAAGCTGAAAACCGAGATAGAAGGGAAAATAGTGGTACAGGGTGTTTAATGAGAAGGGAAGTGTGTATGGGGAGGCCAAAACTAGAATCAGGGGGCCTCCAGCCAACTGGCACACATTTAGAGGAAGTGTGTGACAGAAGAATGTCAAAGAAGTTGAAAAGTAAGGTATGCAAAACATTTGTTGAAAAGTAATGTGTGCAAAGCATTGGGATGACCAGTACTACTGTATGATATGGAAACCCAGGCATCAAAGGCAGAACAGTTGAGGAATATAGAGGTGATGGAGATAAAATGCCTGAGATGGGTGGTAGGATGCACACTCTGGGACAGATGAGGAAATTTAAAGGTCAGTATGCCCTATCTACCATAATGTGTTCTTGTTGACCTTCTCTGTCAAAGAGAACATATTATGGTGGTTTGGAAACATGGGCTAGAAAGCAGAAGAAGATCTGGTGAAGAAGATGTGGGAGAGACAAGTAGAAAGTTAGAGGAAACAAGGGTACCCAGCTAAAGGATGGATAGACTGCATGAGAGAAGCTCTGCAGCAGTCAAACATGACTGTCAAAGAAGGTAAGAGAGTGGCACTGAATCGAGAGAAATGGAGACAGTTGATGTGACAACCCAACCCCTTGTAGAAAATGAGAAAAAGGGAGTTGATGCTGATGATGATGATGGTGATTTATGCCTCTTTCATTAGGGACACAGTAATATGTAGACATTTGTCAACATGTAAAATGTTTGCCACTTGTCCAAACACAAGTTCTTGCTCCTTCATACTTTCTGCCCCATAGCTTTGGCCACTATAACCTGTTATAAATATGTTCTTAAGGAACACTGAATATCCATCTTCTCCAGTACTTGTCAAGTCCATTTCCTTCTAGTTCCATAGAAATCACTGCTGTCCAGACCAGCTGCATCAATGACCTAATCACTCTCTTAATTTGTGCATTTAGTGATTGTTCATTTCATATAATTAACAGATCGAATACTCATGGTTTCTTGTTTGGTTGGTACTTCTTAACAACAATATCCTGCTGCATTACTAAATTAATGCTGAATGTTTGTCCCCTTAAAATTTGCCCTTCCTTGCCATCTCTCAGTGGGCATTCTCTGACCTAATTATTCCCATGTTCTTATCTCTCTCCATACATCTGTACCAGTTTTATTGTCTCTCATTTTCACCTACTTTGTATGATTTGCCTTTTCCTTTATACATACTTGCCTTCCCTTTTCTGACACTGCCTAGACCTCTCTCTCTCTTATCCTGTGTTGTTATTGTGGTTATTCCTGTTTTGCTTACTTGCATGACTTTTCAATTTGCTTGTTTTTTTGTTACCCACACTCCTTCCTCTTTATATTATCTTCTTAATTGGTAACCCCTTTCTTGCCAGAATAATTTTATTATTAATTCCTATGTTCCCCATGTTTTCATTCTTATCCCTCCTTGGCTTCCTGATCTTCAGTTCCAGCAACTTTCTCTACACATTCTATTTCCTGTTGCAACATTTCAAGCCTGTTACAGTAATCCTGTTTTATTGTAATGACCAATCCAAGTTCTCCTCCCTTCCTTCTTTTAATTTTGAGATAATCCCCTCTACCTTTATGCTCATTTCTTGTTCAGTACCCAATCATGATGTCCTTAATTTAGCTATTTCATTGTTACCGCCCAGAATGCTCTTTGCAGTTTTCTCCTCTGATTATTCACTAGTTGATTTTCATATATTCATATTTCTTACCTATCCTTTTTAGACAGTATGCTGCCTATCCCTCAGTCTGTAAGGAATCTTGCTTGCCATCATGCATCTCACTCGCTGACCTATATAGTTTGTCTAGAAATCTTGATTTCCAATATCATTCATTTTCATTTTCAGAGTCCTCAGAAAGATACTACATTTCACCTCTTATATCCCAACATCCCTGCTCCAGTTCCTTCTCAACTCCTTTGGTCTTGATCTTGTTCTTCATGGTGGCTGCTCTCACACATTGCCTGACATTTTGGCTGTCTATCAATCCTTTGGCAAGTTGTGTGCTTCCACTTCACGGTCCTCCACTATCCAATCATCCTTGTCATACTACACTTCCTGTTGTGTCATGGTCTTGTCTGGAACCTGATTGGTCTATTATTGTCTGTGTCTGTGGCCATTCTTCTTCCTTTTTCCCTCACAGAGCTTCATAAGAGAAGTATCTGATTACCAAGCTACTTCCTTCATACCTGCCATCCCACTGCCACAGATACGAGATTCATTCCTTTCCACCATCTCTTCCTGCACCCTAGAGCTACTATCATCAATGTAACCAACTACGGCATTTTCATGCTAATGCAGCAGCTTTTCCAGGCTGCATCCAAAATGGCAGCAGGGTACCTCTGAAGAAAATTCCTCAGATTGAATTTTATTTTATTTCACACTTTTGCACTCCAGGCATGATAATTACTGAAATGTTCATGTGTGCCAGTTTGTTTGATCTGTTGTAGATATTCACAGTGAATTCAACAAATGGCAGCTTGACAACATGAAGTCCTACTACCTGCTGTTACATTCTTTCTGCTTTTGCCTTTGCTTACATAATTTCTTCCCTTGAATTTTGGCCTTGACATTTTTTTTGCTAACCTGTCTTTTTTTCAACCTACAAGTGGACTTGTGGCCTTGTAACTGGATCTGCTGTGTTTGATGGAGCACTGGGCACTTTTCTGGTTACAAGTGTTTGCTTCTTTGTGAATGACTGCAGCCTGTTTCAAAATTTTGAAGATAGTAAACTATTCAGATTGCAGATGAGGGCACTGAACTCCAACTCCCAATTGTTACGTCAGTTGTTTGTGCAGACTTTCTAGAAATTTTCATATAGATTTTTCTGTATGAGGCTTATTTTGAATCTTTATCCAGTTTGGGCATTGTGTTGGTTGCTAAATCATCTGAAGTTAAGTACTTTAAATCATTCCTCGTACAAGTCAACAGTCTGGGACTGGTTTTGCAGGCATTCTTTCCAGTGTTTCTTGCTGTGTGACCTTTTTCTTTGTCACTTTCAAGCTACCTTGGGATTTATTAATATTTTCTGGTTTTATGTTTTAACAGCCATAATATCCACTTATAGCATTCTAATATTGTTTTGTAGTTCTTATTAATGCTACTGTTATGATATTTAAATGTATGTTTGTTTTTGTACTACAAGTACGTTTTTGAAATAATACTCCAATATGTAATATTCATTCTGAGCTCTCTCTATATATCTATATATACATATTACATCTCCAAAATGATCAATTTCAACAATTGGCTAAGCTTCTAGTGTCATTCAAAGGGGATCCAGTGTCTGTCAGCCTGGGACGACATGCTCGACAAGCTGCATTGCTTCACAAGAGACGGCTTGCACCTGTCACCCCTAGGCTTTCGAATACTGGCCAAAGCTCTTGCTGCCCCCATAGTGCCTTTTTTAGGCAAGGCTCAAAAGTCAAACCCCACCTCCATAAACAGCACAATTAACAAAAAACTGAGGGTTACGCTACTCAACGCCAGAAGTTTAAATCTCAAAATGCACACGCTCGAAGCACTCCTCAGTATGGAGAAAGTCGATATCTGTGCAGTAACTGAAACCTGGTTCAAGGCTCCAGAGAGCACCCCAGCACTACTGGGCTACAACTCATACCACACGTTTCGGCCACAGAACACGGACCGAAACACAAAAGGAGGGGGTGTATCCATATTCATCAAGGATACCTACACCTCCAGGTTAGTGGTGCAGCATGACACCTCTAAGATCATCCATGTGCAACTAATATCAGGCAAATCTGCAGTGCAAATTGTGGCCTGCTAAAGCTCATCCTCCATGTCCCAGGATCACCACCCCACCTTTCTGGAGACACTGGAAAACATGATGATCCTACCGAACACCCTGATATTGGGCGATTTCAATTACCCTACCATTCACTGAGAAAACTACTCAAGTACAAATTCCCAGGCCCAGGGCTTCCTGGAATTCATCAACTCAAATGCCCTGGATCAGCTGGTAAACTCCCCTACCAGAAGTGAAAACATATTGGACCTGGTCATCACCAACATGGGTGACAGGTGCTCCACACTGGAGGTCCACCCATCACTGGTTAGATCAGACCATAAACTAATCACTCTGGATGTCCACACCCCACCACCACCCCAACTAAGGAAACCACAGTAAAAAACTTTCCTAAAGCAAACTTCACCTTACTTAAGACAGAGGTGGTAAGTTTCACAGCCCCCATGCTAAAGGATAATGCTGCCCAAGATGCAGAAACCTTTACAAATGCACTCTATGAGCACCTACAAGGATGCATGGATCATGCCATCCCTAGCAAAACCAAGACTCACTCCTCTAAGAGAAGGAAACCAGTTTGGTGGACCCCGGCAATAAACAGGCTATACAACAGAAGGAGGAAACTAGTTCAGAAAAAAAGCAAATCCCAAGAAGGAAAGAAATCCTTGATCAGTATCAGTAAGAAACTAAGGTCCCTCATGAAATCATCCAAGGCTAACTTTGAAAGAAAAATAGCCAAGGATTCAAAAGATAACCACAAAGCCTTCTTTATTTATGTTAAGAATCTAATTGGCAACTCGCAGATATGCACTGAACTAGTGCAAAATAGCTCAAAATATACTGAACCTACTGATATTGCCAACATCCTGGCAGATAGACTCAGTGAAAACTTCACCCCCACTCTCACCTCCAAAAGGGCCCACAACAATACCAGAAAAGTGTAGTGTCCCAAAAATCACAGACGCACAGGTGAAAACAGCCCTTTCAAAAGCCAAAAACACAGAGTCAATGGGACCAGATGGTGTCCCAGGCTGTGTCTTGCACGAACTACAGAACGAACTAACCCCCCACCCTAAACACTGTGTTCAATCTCAGCCTCTCCACAGGCTACATGCCCATAGAATGGTGCATAGCAATGGTTATTCCTCTCCACAAAGGAGGGGCCGCAGCTGACCCTGGTAACTATCGCCCCATAAGCCTGACTAGCCTGGTCTGCAAGGCTATGGAGCGCATTATCATGGAACTCATTAACAAAGACATTGGGAACCTTCAAACACTTGGCCCGACCCAGTTTGACTTTGTTAAGGGCAGATTATGCCTACTAAACCTGGTTGACTTCTTTGAGACAGTCACCAAGGCCATAGATGAGGGAAAGGTGGTTCACACAGCCTATCTTGACCTCGCCAAGGCTTTCGACACCATTCCCCACTCGGGTATTACACAAAAACTCACCAGCCTGAACATAAACCCCTACATCACGAGATGGGTTGCCAACTGGCTTACAGACAGAACTCATACAGTAAGAACAGCGGGCTCCAGGTCCAACTCTAAACCAGTCACAAGTGGTGCCCCGCAAGGCTCGGTCCTGGGATTCCTACTGTTCAGCATATACTTCTCAGAAGTATAGGCAAAGACAGGAGTACTATGGCTAACCAAGGTTGCCGATGATTGCAAACTGGGAGCCATAATTGACTTTCTGGCTGACACGGATATCCTCCAAAAGGGCCTTACCGAGACGGACACCTGGTGTCAAAGTCATGGCCTCAAGCTAAATGCCAAAAAATGCATAGTCATCCCATTTGGGAAAAACAAAACACCCACGAATTACCACATAGGTGTCAGCCCCTTAATACAGAAGAGGTAATAAGAGATCTGGGGTCCCAGGTAGATAGTATCTCTCCTTTGACAATCATATTGCCAAAGTAGTTAGGAAATCCTTCTATGTCGCCCATCTAATTACTAAAGGGTTTGCATCTAGAAATAAAGAGGTTAATGTGCCCCTCTACTCATCACTCATTAGACCCATCATAGAGTAAAATGCCCCATTTGGGATGTACCTCACAAGAGACTTCCAACAGCTGGAAAGACCACAAAAGTACCTCACCAAGAGGATTACTGGCCTCAAACATATGTCCTATGCAGCCCGAATGAAAAAACTCCGGCTGTACTCAGTGGCATATTGCTTACTCAGAGGTGATCTCTGCCTGACTTACAAAGCCATGTCCAACTCAGAATTGATGGGCATGCTCCACCTAAAGAAATCCAAGTCACTGTGAGCCACGCATTCTAGTGAGCTAAATCTCGCCACAATAATAAATAGAACATGCTGGAGGAATAGATTCCTGTCACAGAGACTCCCCATGCTTTGGAAGTAAATTCCAAATTACATCAGGCAGAGCCCCTCACTAACACTCTTCAAGAGAAACCTTGACGAGTGGATGGGTAACAGAAAATACACCCCTGGGATCACTTCATTGGCTCTGCTTGACAGAGGATCAATTAATTAATCAATGAGGTGGTGAAAACCGACACACTCTGGCTAGGCTTATAAATGCCCTCGGGCAGATAGCCTAGTACCTACCTATGAAACTATGTACCCTAAATCCAGTTGCAGTGTTATATATTGCTTTACAACCAACATGCTTGTGTGTGTGTATGTATATATATATATATATATATATATATATATATATATATAGATATATATATAGATATATATATAGATATATATATATATATATATATATATATATATATATATATATATATATATATATATATATATATGGGTCTACTTCTTTTGACCTAACTTTCATTTGCCTGACACTCATTTGCCTGACCCCATTTGACTGAAATTTCATTTGCCTGACACTTCATTTTCCCGACACTTCATTTGACTGACAAGTATTATTAGCAAGAAAATGGAATATGCCCCCTTCCCCACTGTAGTGCGACTCTGGAGTTAGAATATATAGTTAGGGGGTGTGGGGCACAGCCCCACAACGGTGTGAAGCCCCAATTCATTTCATATGATATTGTTAACTTTTGATGTAATATTGCTTAGTAAAGAAAAGTAAGTGGGGGCTTCACCCCCACACCCCGTGTGAGGGCTGTGCCCCCCACACCCCTCCTAACTATATATTCTAACTCCAGGGTCGCACTGCAGTGGGGAAGGGGGCATATTCCATTTTCTTGCTAATAATACTTGTCAGTCAAATGAAGTGTCGGGCAAATGAAGTGTCAGGCAAATGAAATTTCAGTCATTTGGTCTCAGGCAAATGGGTGTCAGGCAAATGGGAGTTAGGTCAACAGAAGTAGACCCATATACATATATATATATATATATATATATATATATATATATATATATATATATATATATATATATATATATATATATATATATATATATATATATATATATATAGACACACACACACACACACACACACACACACACACACACACACACACACACAAATATATATTTAGAAAGTTAATATATGGTTTTTGGTTGTTGTATATATTGGTATCTTTCTAGCACTTTCAGAAAACAAACCAGTCATTTAACCAACTATATTTTTTCAAAACATAGGTTTATTTACACGAATACACCAAATCAAAAACAAGGGAGAAACAAAACAAAACTGCATTCTATCCAGCATGTTCCGCAGTTTAGTTAACAATCATATTCGAAAGTTTCTCACTTACAGTGCTTCTTTATGTAGGGTTTTCCAAAGCACAAGGCAGTACTTAAGACATTTAAGTTGTATGCCTTCAAAAACTACTTTCTGTCCAACAGACAGGGTAACCCTATTAGTCTTCAATGTGAAAAACATTCCTTTTTACCTCTCAGCAGAGGGTAACACTCCAGTTCCTCCTTCAGGTTTAAGGACAGTTTACTTCATACTCTCACATGCACACACATGCTCCCAGCTTCCCCAAGACTCCTCCACAGATTCTGTGTACCCAAATGGCTCAGATCTGTAAATTGGAATCTAACTGCCTCTCTGGTAGTTAGATTGATTGTGTTCCCCCAACACAATCATATTTCTCTTTGGGGACTTGCCTGCCTGCTCTTTGTGTCTCTCTTTGAGGTACAGTGATTCCAGTGCTCCCTAAAATTTACAGTTACCACAGTGCCACTGTGTGTGTGTGTGTGTGTGTGTGTGTGTGTGTGTGTGTGTGTGTGTGTGTGTGTGTGTGTGTGTGTGTGTGTGTGTGTGTGTGTGTGTGTGTGTGCATGTGCACATGTAGATAGATTAATAAGTGGCCTACATTTTCAGACAGACAAGCAGGAGATGTTGCAGCAGAATGAACCTGTTTCACAGACACAGTGGCACATGGGCACACACCACAAGCACATGTTCAATATCAAGTGTGGCACAGGGATATATAGCACATGGCCACAAGCACAGCTGGCAACATTACAGCAATGACACAAAACTTATGAATGGCCACTGTTGCTGTTTTGGTTGCTGCACAGGCACTAACTACAGGATACAATACTGACAATAGTAAGGCATGTTGTCTGCCATAAATGACATATGCTATGGTTTGTATTCAGGACACTGGGCCTGCAGTACATGTATCTATATCAAACTGCCCTGCTATATCATGTTCTTTGCAATTTTGTGTAATGAGCACATGTTGTCTTCCTTAAACAGAACAGGGATCTTCAAAAGTAATAACCTCCTTTCAGTATATGCATATGTCACATTCACTATGCTAATCTGGCTAAAGATTTGTCTCTGTTACATGCTTGTAACTTTATGGTTGCATGCTTAAGTCACATATCAAATGACACACAGGAGTATAAGCCAAGATCTGCACTATAATCTATGTACTAGAGCTCCCCATATGCTTTCTCACCTGCAGTGCTTATTGCCGAAGGATGATGTTTCCATTCTAGGTTTGTTAGGCCTTTCAACATCCAATGTTTTGTGTGTCCCTGAATTCCTCTTGTCAGCTTATGCAGGTCCCTGAATTACTCTTGTAAAATACCAAAGCTACTTGATGAAAGAAGCTGGTGCCTCATATACTGTGGTAAACAAGTGCTGATGATCCTTCGGTAACAGGCACAGCAACTGCTGCCACCTGTGGCCATTAGGTGTGCTGCACCAGACACTCAAGCTGCAGTTTCTACAGTGAATATGCACATAATGGTACTCTGCATAGCTCATTCAAAGTACTGTAACATGGTTTCCCCTCAGTAATTTCATTCCTTATATATGCCTCAATCACAGTATTATCATTTTCCTTAAACAGATTGAGAACACACTGTGGCTCTAAAGACAGCCTCTTGTGTGCCACAACATATTTTCTGTAGTCTGAGGATAAGGGGTGGCTAGCTGATGAAGTACCTATGAGATGCTGAATCCAAGACATTTTGCAATATGGATAAAAGTGCCAACATCCACCATCACAGATGATGAGCTTGTGGGCATTGTAGTACTGGCTGTTACAGTACTACAATATCAGTGTCCACTGAAAAGTGCAGTCATAACCCTCATGCATAAAAAAGCTGCAGCCACCATGTGAACCCCAGATAATACAGAATTGCATGATGTTGTACACATCCCAGAAAATGCAATGTACAAAAAAGTAAATGCAATTCTTACTATGTTAATTATATATCTGCAGCCCAGAAATGACTGTATATATGCATTATGCAAGTCACATGATACAGATAAAACAATGGACAGTAAGTCATGTGATACAGCAAGCAGTTGCAGATCACACATTCAGAGACTCCATTCCAATGGATGATATGCAAATAACTGAATCAAATTATTCACACAAGTGTCTGCTGGACATAACATTAGAATGTGCTTATGTCACACTGTTTATGATGGGAGAGCTGCACATATCCTCTAACTGGCATATAAGTTATGCAGCCACTTCTGGTAATAACAAATGACAGCAGGAGGCACACAGACCATCATGAGATGTCCATGGACTGACAGGCTTACGTTACGTGCAGAACCACCATCAGTAGCACTCCCAAGTGTCACAATACTGCAGACTTTCTTTCTGATCTTTCCTAGCATATGCAGCCAGATATCTGTAAGATGTATTTAGGTCATGCCCACCAACAGCATTCATGCTAATCATTACCACATCCCATTTAGCCTTCCATAACTCCTGTATTCCAAGAGAAGAATCTCGTTACATAGAAGGTTTCATAGAGGGCTTGGTTTTACTCAACAGAGTGAAGGAGCTATCTTTCCCATTCCATGTATTGTATCTGGAGATACTGTTTACTGTAACATAAGAAATGTATATTAATGCATGTAGTTCATTTCATGGCATGAGCATGAAATGAAGGCACAGGCAGATGACATTATAACCACTATATGAATGCATACTGCAACACAGGCATGTTTCACAACACATGTGCAGTCATGTCAGATATGTGTTAGCTCCTCTCCAGTAGCACTGTTGAAGTAAGACTATATTACTAGCAGGATGACAGCAGGTACGATGCAAGAAAATTCCAGTGTATCATACACTTTGTCACAAACACATCACTCTGTGTGGCATACACTCATGGTGGTTCAGTGGGCTGTATGGTGGATCAGTGGCAAGACACTCTACCTCACAATTCTAGCATTCAAGGTTCAGTCCTGACCTCAGGTTTCAGTCTGCATGCTCTCAATGGGTTTTCCTCTAAGTATTGTAGTTTCCATTCAAAGACATCATTATGGTTGACTGGCTACACTGAATTTTGTGTGTGTGTGTGTGTGTGTGTGTATATATATATATATATATATATATATATATATATATATATATATATATAAATATATGTGTGTGTGTGTGTTAACAGGGATACAATCACACACATAAACACACACACACACACACACACACACACACACACACACACACACACACACACACACACACACACACACACACTCACACACACATGCATGTTGCATTTCCATCCGTAAAATATGCTGTTATGGCAATTCACCAAAACAGGCCATGTACGTGCATAAGTGGTGTAGAAAGTATTCAGTTAATAGAAGATTTATGTGTGTGTTGCTTACAAAGGAACAATATATTAAAAGTAATACACTTTTGTTAATTAGACTGCAGCGAATATAGCTGAGAATCAGATACATCCCATGACACTCATGCAGACAGAATAACATGCCCTCTTCTTCATTGGCTTGTTGGTGTCAAGGAGGACATATGTTTTGGAAATGTACCAGATGAAGACTTCTGTTCAGATGTCTGCTATCATATCTAACCTCTCAGTACAATTTGAGATTGCAGTGATCTTAGGATAATGTAAGCAGCACCGGTTCAGTCTTTGACACAGAGAACATGCCTGACATTTCTAGACCCATGTATGGAGGTACTGGTCTCTTCAGAAATATGTGGAGTATCATCCCATATTTCCAAACATCTCTTTCACCTTATATGCCTTGGGACCAATGAATATTAGCTGCTATACCTCAGCTGCCTCAGTGGTGCATTGTCTTCATGGAACAGAAACTCTTACAATATTGTTTGTTTACAATGGTACTAGTATAGTTAAGTGTTATGCATGCCTGATGTATGATTTCAGTGCCCTGTGTTACTGCATCTGTGAATATATAGCCATGTACCAGCAAAGAGTCATGTGTAGTACAGTGCCTGGTCATACTGAATGCATCACATCTGCTTTCAGTGACATTGCAATGCAGACATCTGGTGGTAAATAATGCAGTGGTGTGGTTGTGGTAGATATCGCAGTGGTGTGGTTGTGGTAGATAAAGCAGTGGTGTGGTTGTGGTAGATAAAGCAGTGGTGTAGTTGTAGTAGATGATGCAGTGGTGTGGTTGTGGTAGATAATGCAGTGGTGTGGTTGTGGTAGATATCGCAGTGGTGTGGTTGTGGTAGCTAAAGCAGTGGTATGGTTGTGGTAGATAAAGCAGTGATGTGGTTGTGAGTGGTTCTGCTATCTGTACTTTCCATTGTGGGGAAAAAAGAAATGCACATCGATATTCATGACCTTGGCAAATCTATGCATCATGTCACTCAAGTTTGTATGTATTCTTTAATCATATCCACAGCGTGTCATTGTATTCCTATTCTCCAACAGTTTACATACAGCACCTGGTAGCAATAGTGAAAATGTACTCTATCTTGCAGCATTTGTAGCAGACTGTTGACACAATGGCACATACCTTGGGGAGACATGACGGGATGATATAAAGGGAAGTTCAGAGTCCAAAATACCATGAACAATCCTAATGTGGCTAGACCAATACATTAATAAATGCAAAGAGAACATGAACTCACATTATTTTTCTGACTCCTAACCTACTTACCTAGCGTTTTACTTGTACCTAAATCAGCCACTATGTGTAATTCATTGCAAATTTGGTTTATACATGGTACACAATTTATTTCTTATCTGTTTGTATTTCTGTATGTTGATGTTTTACCGATATTGTTTTTGTATCTGTATATCTCTATTTATTTTTGGTTACTGATTAGCATTCATTTAGAAACATTCAGTATAAATGTGTGATTGTCTTTATGTCTAGGCTTGCCTGTTATGTTGTAAGCATGTGTGTGTGTGTGTGTGTGTGTGTGTGTGTGTGTCTGTGTTCATGTGTGTGTGTGTGTGTGTGTGTGTGTGTGTGTGTGTGTTTCTGTTCAAGTACTGTTCAAAGCCATTATTTAATTAAGACCTTACTGTGTGATGATTAGCACTGACAACCCTATGCCTGCTATTATAAAGATCCTGTGCCTGTTTGTGCCATGCAATGTGCAATTCTATATGTCATCCTGTTGTTATAGTTGGACCTAGATAATGCATGAATGCATGGCTACATATGCTTTAAACTTGCATATGCATGCTACATGCTATGCTTTGAGACAGTCAACATATGCTATCCTGTATGCATGTGAATACTTAATACTGGTACTTGTGTTTTCAGACAAGAGCAACAATGTATGACATAGTGTACATATAAGTCCGTCACTGTGATTTGTGTATCCTGTGGTATTAAGGTACAAATGCTGTGAGACCACATATCCTTAGACACAGACGTGTAATCTGTTGGTTTGTACTGTCAGTACCTTCCTACATGTAACATTTGTGTATGTTTTATGACATAGAGACTTGCATATTTTAGAGTTATATACTGAGTTGCACTTCCCTATAATATGATGGTCCTGCTGCTACAATTCAGTTTGCAAGACATTTTTTGCATTGACTTGTCATGTTTGGCTGTTCCAACAATGCTACTATATAGACATTACTTAATTTCCTGATCAAAATGCCTCATCATCACTCTACCCTTGTGCCAGAACACATATTATTTTTGATGGACCTATGCATAGCTATTTATTGATATCTTCTGTCTTTTTCTTCAGTCATGCCTTGGTTGTAATCTTGTTCTTTTTTCATCAGTCATGTCCTGAATATGGTTCTGTGCTGGCCATGTGACAACATACATGTGGTATCCTATGAGTACTGCATGCACAGATGTATGGCGCTATGGTGTTATGAACAGTCCCCAGTTATACTGTCACATCATTATGTCCACATTGTGTGCTTAATACTTCCCAATCATACTTGCAGTCTGCATGCCTTCACCGTTTTGCAAAGTGTAATGTCCCATTAGAACACATGGTTCACATCAGTATCAGGAGTGCATATGAACAGTTAGTTGCATACCATGCTGTTATGTTCGATGTAATGCAGTACAGTAATTCAGCTCTTCCCTTGCTTTCCATACCCGCTCTGTTTGTGGTTCTGATCCAAGGTTACACGCGTATGAGTGCTACTTGATTTGTGCAGTATGCACATACTGCATTTCAGAAAAGTATATTTGGAGCATCCTGTGTTTCTGTTTAATTCAGTACACTCCAGAATGATAGCTTTTTGTGTAGAAGAGAACTTTCACTATATAAAAAGCTGTTTCAGAAAGGTTATTTTAATTTTTATTATGTCTCTGGATAAAGAAGCAAAAATAGTTTAGCTCAAAGCAGGTTAAGATAAGCCAGAAAGTAATAATATCCACACAAAACAAAACCTTGGTGAAGAAGTGACTCATTTCACATGAAAGCTTGCATATTTTAGTCTCAGTTATAACTTCCTTTTAAAAGACTTCTCCTGTGAGGTTTCTTTTAGCAGAGAGTGTTTTTGTTTTGTTTTCACATGTGGTTGTATTTCAATTCCATTAAAGCGAAAAAAATTTAACTTTTTTTTTATTTCTCACTGAATACTAAGCACTAGAAAAATTAAGTGAAATGCTATTTGATGACAAAAGAAAATTAGCCAAAAAGCGCAGTTGTATAAATTGCACTTACCCATAACCGTAGATGTTTTGTTTGAATTATTCATTGCTGCAGTAGCATATGCTTGGCATCCTGCCAAGGATACAGCAAAGGGGCAATTTCCAAAAGGTTTCATCTCCTCTCACACTGTCACTCTGGCTGCTTACAGGCTGAGCCTTTTTTGGAGTTTGCTAAATAAAAAGCTAGAAAAAAGTGGGGAATGCATCCTGAGCAAACCAATATATAAGTAACAAAAAGCAACATTAAATCCCACAGGAACAGTATCCAACAAGAGGGACAGTGGATGGGTGTGGCTACCACAGCAGTATAGAATACGAACATCTACTGTTACAGGTAAGTACCAATGTATTATTTTCCAGTAGCAGGTTTTCTTGCCTCCTTCATTATCTGCTGCATGTCCTCATGAAAGAGGTGACTTAAAGGTATTAAAATTGAATTATCCAGGCAGTCAGTTGATGTTGTTTAATGCTGAGGTGCATCAAACTCCCCTTTCTTGTGTGAGTAAATCCAGTATGTTAGAAAGCTTGTGATAATTGTCCCTGGCCAATTCCATAAGAAAGAAATACCAATTTTGCCTGGGCCAGCAGAGAGTCACCACAATGGTTTCTGGAAAGTCACTCTGAGTATTCAAATTACACTGGAAATCATTGGAAAGGGTGAATATTCATATAGGAACATGTCCAACCAGGGGAATGAAAGAACATCTGTTTTCAAGACCTAGTTGCGGGGAGTCCTGGAAGAGAATCTGTTTAATTGTCTGTTTTGAAGGGAGGCAAGCAGATCTACTTGAGGTGTTTTCCACATTTGGATCAACTCCTTGAAGACCTCTTTGTTATACTCGTGAGGGTCTGCCCAGGATCTCCTTAGATTGTCTGCCACTGTGACAGTATGTAGAAAGCTGAAAGAGTAACTAATGCTGTAGAGCTAAGTCCTAAGCTATCATTATCAGCCGCCAAAGGGCATATGACCTGCCCCCCCCCCCCGTTTGTTTATGTAATGCATCACTGTGATGTTGTCTGTTATGATCTGTAGGGGATCTGGGTCCTAGAAAAGATGGAGAGACTTTATGGCATCAAGCACAGCCAAAATTTCTTTGATATTGATGTGCTTTGATCTGTCTGAACTGTTCCACATTCCTTTCATTTTACTCCCATTGAAACTGCTCCCCAAGCAAAATATGAGGAATCTGTCAGTGCAGATTGGCTGGGGTCAGTGGAGAAAAAGGAAAACCTGGATTTTGAGCCATCTGATCCCTTCACCAATGCAGTTTTGACATGATAAAGTGCAAGATTATAATCTAAAACTCCAGGGGATGAGAATATTGGGGTCCACATGTTTTTGAGGTACCATGGAATCTTTCACATATGTAGCTGGCAAAGGGAATCATACAAATCATTGAAGCTAATATCCTGAGTAATTCTCTGACAGTATCTTGAAACCAGTGAGAAAAATTCAGTAAGATATCCAGATACATATCCACCATCTCCTAAGGAAGGAAAGCTTTTTGATACACATAGTATATTAAGCAATGTAGAAACTCAGTCCTGTGTAATGGAGTGAGGGGGAATTTTGCATAATTATTTAGAATCTCAGATGTTCTAGGAGGGAATATATCTTTGGTAAGTAGTTCTGACAACTAGAAGAAGACTCTTGACAACTAAGCAGGTTATTTAAGTAAGTAAAAATGTGGATACCTTGCAAGCTGCATTGAGCCATGACTGGGGCTTGTAAACACTCTTGGTGTAGTGGATAGCCCAAGGGGTAATGTAGGAAACTAATAATGTGACCCAGACACAGAAAATCTTAGAAATCTCTTGAAGTTGCTTGCTATTGGAATGTGGTGGTAAGTATATTTGAGGTGTAAAGTTACCATAAGACTATAATCTAGGGTTAGAACTAACACCGTTTGATAGGGCAACATCTTAAACTTTGGAATCTTTACAAAAAGATTGAGAGATGAAAGACCATGCAGCAAGACGTGGTAGGAGAGCCACTGACACACAGCTCCACCTCTGAGGAATATCATTAGAGAGCCACTGACACATAGCCCCCCCCCCCCCCGGGGAATATCATTAGAGAGCCACTGACACACAGCTTCACCCCTAGGGAATATCATTAAAGGGATGAGGAACGTACTGCAGTAGCCCTTATAGGTACCATACTAGAACAGTGCCATACACCTCACCCATGAAGGATTAGGCTCGTACGTCTCAACTTTAAGTCATGGAAAGTAGGTACAAAGACCCTTGAAAAGTAAGAGCATCTAGCCAAAAAAATCTGAACAGCTAATTAGCATAAAATATGAATTCCAAACAGCACATAACCTCCAGTAGAGATGTAGGATACTATGTAGAAACATTTTAAAAACAGAGCAACAAAAATGGAAAAAATATAAGCACATTATCAAAGAGATAGTATCAAATCTGTAGATTGTAATGAACTGCATTTTAAAATTCTATGCAAAGCTGATTTATTTTTGCTTCTGAAAAAATGAGGTATAAGATGTGTCTTCTTTTTTTAAAATTCTTGGTTCCACTAGTATGATAGTTGTATGGTGTGGTATCTGTGTACTGGACAGCTTCAAAAAATCACATGTGATGAGGGAAGATTCAGAAAACTGTGTGTGTGTGTGTGTGTGTGTGTGTGTGTGTGTGTGTGTGTGTGTGTGTGTGTGTGTGTGTGTGTGTGTGTGTCTGTGTATGGGGGGGGGCTAACTCAAGCCTGAAAACAGGGACAACGTGCCAAAAAATGGGAACATCATGTGCAGGGGAAATCAGGCTTGAAAATAGGAACAATTTCACTGGCACAATATAGGAACCACACAAAAACCACAGGATCAATGGTCACAGAAATTTTATTCTGGTACCTCGGCCTTTCGCCTTCATGGAATAATTTCATCTAACAAATGCCATATCCAGTTATACACCAGGTACTCAAAATCACCCAATGACACTCCTTCAATTAAACAATTGAATAATTAAATATACTAAACACTTAGGTTAGAAAAAACAGAATGAATACAAAAACATCTCAAAAAGTGTTCGCTTGGCAATCTTATGAAGAATAACATTAGTACCCTACAGAACATTATATAAATATTGCATAAAATATATAAACATTAACATTATAATCATTAAATATGATTTGATGCATCAAAATATTTACTTTTCATGTATCCAACAAATTAATATTTAATAAAATGTATAAAGTAATATTACTATCTAAATTCATACCTCTGGGGTACAAAGTGTGATGATTCAAAATCATTCTGGAATCTAACCTATTCAGTTCCCTTCTAAAATTCGTACCATTGGTGACTATGGGCCATGCCAAAACACTAAAAAACAAACCATTTGCTGAACCACTGTGTTTAGACATGAAATGTACTGCTACAGGACTGTCCAGTTTGCATCTCCTAATGTCCCCCAAATGCTCCAACAAATGCACATTGAACTTCTTCTTGGTTTGCCCAATATACCAACAGGTTTCACTGCATTCACATCCAATGATGTAAACTACACAAATGAATTACAATTGAAAAACTCTCTGGCTTTATATCTCTTCCCATTAATCATGGAACCATCCAAATTTTTTATTCTGCTACAGACTGAACAGTTACCACAAAAATGCATTCCCACTCTACCCAACTATTTAGCTTTAAATGCTTCCCCATTCAATATTTCCTTTAAATTGTTATATCTCCCATAAGAAAATGTGATATGGTTAGGAAAAGGAGGTCCTACAGACACATCTTCACTAACTATACACCACACCTGTTTCACTATATCTTTCAAAATTGAAGTTGTTGTATCTTTCGGCTTTTCCCGGTTAGGGGTCGCCATAGCGGAACTCCGGTCCACTAATGATTGGCAGCAGATTTTTACGTACTGAGTTGCCAGCCCTGATGTACAACCTTCAATGAAGGTACGCCCATTCATGCATGTCTTCACACATAAGACGCTTTAGCTGAGAATTGAACAGGACAATGTCTTACTGTGAGGCGACAACACTACCGCAGCACCACCACGAAGTAAAAGGAGAAAATCTAGTAACAAAAAATAACTTCTCCTTTTGATCCTCAATTTTTGAACTATACAGCCTAGCTTTTCTAGTACTAGTTCCAACCCCCAAAACTTTCTTTCTAGCCTTGGAAAGTATGTCTTCTGAATATCGTTGCAAAGCCAATCTGTCATGCACCTGGTCCAAAAAAACATCTCTTAATGTCTCATTAGATGTATTATAATAAATTATCCTGAATTCCCCATAATGCAAGGAATTAATTAGATGGGGAGGGTGCATACTATCAACATGTAGAAAGTTGTTAACTGAAGTTGGCTTCCTGTAAGGTTGTACTGAATCCTAGCCTGATTATCTACATAAAATTCCATATCCAATAAAACAATGTGAACTAAGATTCCAAGTAAATTTCAAACCGTTGGGGTTGTTGCTGACATATTGCATGGAAGCCAAAAATTCCTCCTGATTAGCCTGACACACAAAGATTAAATTGTCAATGTATCTCCTGTAGTAAATAACATGGTTAACAAAACACTGATTTAAAAACATGTACTGTTTCTAAAAGTCATATTTAATGATTATAATGTTCATGTTTATATATTTTATGCAGTATTTATATAATGTTCTGTAGGGTACTAATGTTATTCTTCATAAGATTGCCAAGCAAACACTTTTTGAGATGTTGTTTTTGTGTTCATTCTGTTTTTTCTAACCTAGGTGTTTAGTATATTTAATTATTCAATTGTTTAATTGAAGGAGTGTCATTGGGTGATTTTGAGTACCTGGTGTATAATTGGATATGGCATTTGTTAGATGAAATTATTCCATGAAGGCGAAAGACCGAAGTACCTCAATAAAATTCTTGTGACCATTGATCCTGTGTTTTTTGTGTGGTTCCTATATTGTGGCAATGAAGTTGTGGTGTTTTTCTTCTGAACTTCATTTTTTTGTGTTTTTGGCTTGAAAATAGGAACATAAGGGCAGTTGAGAGGTCTGGATACAGCCAAGTCAGTGGCTACAGAAGATAAAAAACAGCATATTTCAGCAGCTGCTTAGTAATGTTCCAGCATTGGAAATGGCAAGTAGGAGGGTCCATGCCAATAATTTAATGGGTTTATCTAACCCACTTCTTAATTTTGACTTTGAAAGTGGTACTTTGGAGCTACCAACAAACAGGGGAGACACCTTGTTATTTGAGAGCATCTATAAGGAAGTAGAGAATGCAGCTTTTAAACTAAAGCATCTACAATGACAACGCTTTCATATGGAGGCATGCCTTCACCATCACATTATTCCACAAGGTTTAAGAGTAAGATGCATGCCAACTTACAGAAATATGTATCCTGAATTGCTTGCCAAATGGCAAAGGATTAATACAGAATCTAGTTTCAGTTACATGAAACTTTTGATAGAATTTTTTAAACCTCAGGAGGTTGAAGCAGCAACCCTTATAGAACAAAAACAGAATGAACTGGAACAAATGACACTATCTGATAACAATTTGATGAAGCTAGGGGTGCTGCAGGACAGACTTGATGCTTATGATACCAAGTTAAAAGGAGTGAAAAATAGCAAACTATCCAGGGATTTTAATGATTTTAGGAAGGGTCACCTGTTTGAATGGCTGAAAAACAAGAAAACAACCATACAGACCAGGACTAATGTAAACAATGGGATAGTAGCAAGCCATGAAAGGAGCAGACTGTCACTAGGAAACCAACGAGAACTGTAGTAGAAGCAGAAGTGCATACTACACCCAGGCAAAATAACAGAGAGGTTTCAAGAACACATGAAGCTGTGATACATGCTCTTGAGACTAATGTTAGCTCGGTAATCAATACTGACAACATAGAAGAACTATCTGAGCAGGGTGAATAAAATATATTCATTTCGAATAATAACAAGAATTTGGATATACAGAATGCCACTAAATCCAAAGATGGGGAGGTACATTTACCGCTTTACCAACAGCTTCCTTTTTTGTTGCAGAACAACACCCCGAGGGAAGTACGACCCCAGAGCAGGGAGAGGAAGAAACAGAGGTTTCAGGAATAAATGATTCCCTTGTATTTAATATATTGAGTATTGTATTAACAAGGGATCAAACTCGACTATTAGAGAAAGGAATGAGTTTCATACCCTCCTTGCATTCACCAATGAGTGAATTTATCCTAGATCTAAAATATTTTGGGAAAAATGTCACTCTAAGACATTTCTTTGGCAATATAAACAATGAGGAATCTAAAACTAGAATTGGATATAGGAAACCAAGTATGTCTGTCCCTGTATGTCATCCGGCTGTAGATGCCTTCATGCGATTATGTGAAAATGAAGTGGCTAAATATAGACAGCAAAAGGGAAGTAAACATTTCCACAACCTAACTCTAAATGAGAAGAGAGCACTATTTGAACTACAGAATATGAAGGACATCATGATTAAACAAGCTGACAAAGGAGGGGCAGTTATAGTTATGGATATGTCATTCTATGATACCAAGATGAAGGAGATGCTAGCAGATATAGCCACCTACAGAAGGATTGATAAAAGAGAATTGAACACCATTATACATAGTGTACAAGACACACTTTATGACAAGCTCATGAATAGATCAATAAGCAAAGAGCTGTTTGATTTTTTTGAAGTATGTCATCCTACTATACCTAGCATCAATAGAATGCCTAAGGTGCATAAGAATCTACATGACCCTCCGATGCAACCAGTCATTTCAGGAAAAGGATGGATAACTGAACCCCTTTCTATTTTTATAGAAGGGGAGTTAAAGCAATTGCTACTTCATGCACCTGCAGTGATCAAGGACTCGGCTGAGTTCTTGAGTAGACTTTACAAGAAACTGCAACAGATGAATACTTGTAAGAATTTATTATTGGTAACTATTGACGTGAACAGTTTGTTCACGTCCATACCCAATGATTTGGGGATCGAAGCGATCAGAGACTTTGGTGTAAAGCACAAAGCAACCAATGATATCCATTTACTATGTAGTCTCTTGGAATTGGTCTTATATAACAATGTGTTTCTGTATGGTAGTACTTACTACTGGCAGAAGTCTGGGGTAGCGATGGGAACTCCATGCGCACATAGTTATGCCAATCTGGTCCTGGCAAGATGGGAAGAGCTATGGAAAGTGGATATTAACAACAAATGGAATAGAAACATAGTTTTCTATAATCGATTTGTGGATGATGTCTTTCTCTTGTGGGATGGCGATTTAACCTCCTTGGAACATTTTGTACAATTTTTGACCAACACAACTTCATTTTTGAAGTTTGAAGTTACATCTTCTAGTACGGAGATAGAATTCTTGGATGTTAAGTTAATGTTAGATGACAGAGGAAGCATCAACACTAGAATGTATAGGAAATCTGTATGGCACAATCATTTATTACACAATTCTAGCATGCATCCCAGGCATGTTCTTGACAACATAGTGGCTAACCAACTAACTTGAGTGTCCAAGCTCTGCATGAGGGATGAGGATTATAGGGAGAAGCAAATTAAACTTATCAATGACTTTAATAAGAGAGGATACAAAGTCAAAGAGACACAGACCAGTGAAGCAACTACCTTGGAACTATGCTCTCAAAGGGGAAGACCCTATTTTTCGGACCAAGGTGAAACAGTTAAAATCAAGCAAAAGGAGGTAAAGTCCAATCCGAGATGCCAGTTGACATATAGTACTGACAATTTTGCTATTCGTAATACCATCAGAAAATTTTGGCCAGTGCTAACATCTGACAACAAAATTAGGGAAATTGTTGGAGATCAACCCAGCTTTTCCTTTAAGAACAGGAAAAACTTAAAAAGACTATCATGTTATAAAACAGAAACTGAAGCTATTTCTGAAGACAGGAGTTTTCAGATGAACAGGAGAGTTGGTATATTCAGATGTGGAAGTTGCAAGGCATGCTCTCATATAAACATCTCAAATACTTTTACACATCCCCTGACTAAGAGGAACTATAAGTTTGAAGGATTTGCAAACTGTCAGAGTAAGAACATTATCTATGTGGCAACCTGCAGTCATTGCAAGGCATACTACATAGGGAAAACTAATCAAATGCTCAAGGAACGTATCCTAAAACACTTATCTGACATAAGAAAAAAAATTACCAGCAATGCACTTTATAT